>NC_066620.1:121042331-121255009 GCF_025201925.1 Gopherus flavomarginatus | reverse complement strand
ATTCACCACCTCAGCAGCAGCCTGGTGGCAGATGGAGGAGTAGAGGAGGAGGTGGTGCTTGTTCCTGGACAGGAGTAAGTACAGTGGCGGGTGGGTCCTGAAAGCATTCCTCCACCAGCTGGACTAGGGCTGCATGAGTGATGATCCCATTCTTGATGTGCACACTCCCATTATCTGTGCTGTCTCTCCATTTGCAGAAGTGCCTTATTCTGCCTAAGAGCTCATCACTTCCTTTGCCTAAGAAAGTCGAACTGCTCCTGGCTTCTTCTATCTATGCCAAGAAGCAGATCTTCCAGGGTCCTTCATCTTCCTCTGCTATCTTTGCAGTGCAACTCCTGCCTTACCATTGGAATGATTTCCCTGCCAGCATTGGAATGTCCTGCCACGTCAAAGACAAGTGTAGCATTTACCTAAATGTACCTACATCTCCCCACATAAGGCAACTGTTCTGTGAAAGGCCCCAATCTTAATACTTTTTAGCATCCCAGGAATGCAACTGTTATAGCCTCCTTCCTTCAAACTACTTTTGCAGCCCATGAGGAAGGAATGAAGGATAAAAATGGTAAGATACCTGCATTACTTTTATTAAACAGTTGTAATGTTTACAGAGCATCAAGGGGACCAGTTTGGGTCTGATTTGGTTCCTTCAGAGGTAACGTTAACAGTCACCTCTTTCTTCTTTGAAGGCTGGCCATCACTTGGAGAATGCAGCTGTTTTGAAGGTACTGGAATAGGGACACAGAGTGTGTGACTCCAGAAGTGTATGTTCTTCCCTGAACTTTTCGATTAACACCACAAGCCAGGCGCCTCTCCACTGCTAAGAAACATGGCATTGTGTTGTTGCAGCCACCAGAGTGGATGCTTTACCCACCCCTGTTTCTCCTAGCTTCTGCCTAGTGACTTAATGCAAGAAGAAGAGAGACACCAGAGACAGGGACAGTACAAAACATTTGAAATGGGCATCAGGAAGATGGACCATTCTGACTTTCTTTGGACAGCCAAATCGTTCTCTTTCCCTTCCTGGACCTAGGGGCATCCACACACAAGCTACCAACCACCCCCAACCACTTCTTCATGGCTCCCATTCATAAGGGGAAGGAAAGATGGAG
Source organism: Gopherus flavomarginatus (assembly GCF_025201925.1). NCBI lineage: Eukaryota > Metazoa > Chordata > Testudines > Testudinidae > Gopherus > Gopherus flavomarginatus. The sequence continues at coordinate 121,253,900 of NC_066620.1, read as the reverse complement.
GTGGGGTGGAGAGGGGTGGTGTTGGGTCTTTGCACAACCATAACTGTCATGAAACTATTATTTTCCCACACAGACCCTTTAAAACCTGCCCTCTCCCTCTCACCTTCCCTCCTGCCCTTTCCACCTCTGTCACACAGCCTCGGGACTATTCGTGTCAGTGCTGTTTGAGAAATGTGCAGATACAGGGACTCAGTGACTGCTTGTTAATAACTTCTTGTAGCTTCTGCTGAATGTTTCACAGTGTTTCATGGGATTTCAATGAAATCATTGAATTACAGTTGTGTGTTGCTCTAGAACCATATCGAGGTGGGGATGAGGACCAGGGTGAAGCGTTTACCACCAGAGCAAGAAGGAATATTGCTGGTGATGGTTGCGAGGTCCATTGTAAAACTTACCAGTGTCAGATTCTGGTTCCTACAGCTGCACTGGGTCCTCAGGCTCCTCGGGTGGGCTTCCTCAGCCAGAGCCACCTGGCAGAGGTGCAAAATTACAGGCTCCTCTTTCTCTGTGTCTCCTGGGGCTTCCTCTTCACGCAGGCCCTCCGCGGCATCCCATCATATGATGAGACTGGGTGAGATTGAGGAGGGAGGTCTGAGGCACTTCAGGGTTCATGCTTGCAGCCCTGGAGACCACCCAGTCTTGCTCATCGTAGCGCAGGCATATGCTAGGTCCCTTCGCGGAGTAACTGGTGGAGTCCTTCACCTTCCAGTACAGGAGCCTGAGGTGCTTCGTATGCTCCTGGCACTGGGATGGAGTCTGATGAAAGCCTGCCTCCTCAAGCCTCTGCAAAATCTCCCAGTACACAGGAATGTTTCTGCCTATGTGGAAAAAGTCATAAAGGATGATGTACTCTGATCACACATTGATCAGGATGAGGGTGTGCTCCAGAGACTAGACAACTGCTCTCACACTTTGATCCAAGATTGCCAGTACAGATAATGGAGTTCAGCAGAAAACTGTTTTGAAGTGCTCAGTGCGGATTGCTACTACTGCTGGCAAGGGGGCAGGAGCAGGGACCTTTATACTTTTGGGCAAAGGTCAGGCAGCAAAGGGATCAGTGCTTTGTGGGAATAGCCCTCAAGGATTATCGATCCCCATGACCTGGTATATATGCCCCTTGTCCTTGTTCACACTGTACAATCGAATGGGTACAAGGCTATGCGATATTGGCGGTGTGTAAATACCCACGCTCCTCATGCATGCTACCTTTTGTGCACTGGACTGTACTTCAGAAACGTGCTTCAAGGTTTCAGATGTGGACAAGAGGGAGGTTATGGCACAACAATGCACTTGTAACTGTGTACAGTCAGAAGTGTAGATGTGCCCTTGGATATATTGGGCCCAGACCATTTAGCACCTTGAAGATATGAACCAAGACCTTGAATTTGACTCCTTAGTCTATGGGAAGCCAGTGTAGAGAGCACCGGATAGGTTTGACACTGATGTTCACGGTAGCCCGTGCTGCTGAGGAGACATACTGTAGCATTCTGTACTAGTTGGAGTTTCCTAAGCAGTGATGGCTTCATGTCCAGGTATATTGCATTGGTAACTCTTCACTTGTTTAGAGACACCATGCAATAACCGTGTGAAAACAACTAAGGGCTATTTTGCTAAATGATTTTTATTCAGTGCAGTCCATCTGTGTTCTGTGAACCTTCAGTGCCCCAACTTTCACTGGATACCCTTTATTGTTGACAGAATGCATCTCTCTTTGAAAACAGCAATGGAATGTCCAGTATATTATTGTGAAAGATATCTGAAGTTAAAATTAAAACAAAGGTTGCAATATGTGCATCAAGAAAAGAGCTGGAGAAACATGAGAGAAAGAGAGGCTTGTTTTATGAATCCTGATTATTTTGCGGGAAACAAACTTCCATTTGTGTTCAGAACAGAACAATTTCTAACTTAAAGGCACTGTTTTAATCAGCAAGCTCATCTGAAGAAATGCTGTAGGATTTACTTATATATTAAAGGAGTTCCCCTGATATTTAAGAGATGCAACTGAGTGCAATTAAAAGATCAGTTATAAGCACAATTTGTGATACAGTTTGTTTGCTTCACTTTGTAAGAGAAGTTTAGTTAACAACATGAATTTGTGGCATTTTAGCAAGAAGTGAAATACCAAACTATTGTCAGAATGTCTTTACCACTGTGACTGCCTACCAGAGACGCAACTATTAGGCTAACTTGGATCTGCTGTTCTGTAAAAAGAGACCAGAGAAACTATTAAGCTGAGGCTCACATTCAAGAGTGGAATCATTTATGAATGTTTCTGGGCCTACTTCTTTGCTGAATTATACTCCATGTGATATCATTGAAGTCAATGGGGTTGCACAGGATTATATCAGTGGAGTAATTTAGTCCTCTATCTTTAAGCCAAGTTACCAAAGGAAATAGTGAACCAATAAAGTAGAGATGAAATGCTGCTGTTAACAGAAGATGCCACTGTTCTTGGTACAATAGGTTCTTTGTGTCCAACAGCGAATTTTCATGCCTCCCTGGTGTCAAATCCTCCCAGCAGAGCTATAGGTCAGATATGAAATAAATGACTGAAATGATCATTTAGCTCTATTGTAACATAGAAATATAGCCTCTATTGATGTTTTTGTGCTCCCAATAGAGATTTAACTATCCCACACACACCATCTGCATTGGTTGCAAGTGATCTCCAAATAGAGACTTGATCTGGCCAAAAAAAGTTTTTTGTTATCATTTGTTTGTTTTTTAAGTCTTCTGCGTCACAAATCTAGACTCTCAAAACTGACAATGATGTTATGCAAAAGGGTTAGACCAAACGATCACTTTTCAGCACACAAAAAATTAAAGAACCTAGACTCAGTTGACTTTGTATCATCTTTATGTGTTGATCTTAGTGATGAGCTAGAAGAGGTAGTAGTCTGTTAACACTATGTAAAGGAAAACTTCTCAAATATCATATGTGACAGACAGCCTTGAAGAGCACATAAGATGCTGCAAAGAACTTTCACGTGGAATCTAACTTCTCAGAGACAGCCTACTGGACTTGAACCAGTAGAAGGACTACTAGACGAATTATATTATCTTTGGCCTATGATATGTGTGATGTTTAACATTTTTGAAAAATATTATCTGGGGTAATCCACTGGTGACCCTGGTCTTCCAGCACAAATATATGTATTCTTTGAATGATATTGTTTCCATTTAAGATTATATTCTGTACACATTCTTACAAGGGGGATCTAAGGAACAAAATGTGTGTTTGCCAACTGCTGTGAGAGACAGACATAAACATATCCATAAATCTATCCTCAGATGTAGGACTAGCCATTTCTTGGATCTGAGAGGGCAGGCCAGACACAGAAACCCGTTCCACAGTCACAACTACAGGATTCATTTCCAAGTGGCAGATGAAGGAATACTCAATGAGATCAACTCTGAAGCTCATTGGACTAGATCCTAGGCCTTCAGTTTTTTCACTGAAAAGATTTTTTGGTTTGTTTCTTTGCTTCATTGTTATTTCCCCCCCCCCTTAGGGTTTCATTCAAAAATAGTATTTCTGACAAAAAAAATTCCAAAACAGTTGCCAAAAAACAAACATATTCAGTTTTTGTTTTTCAGTTGTTTAACAAAAATGCACATTTGTATGGGAAATTTTTGACTAAAGCAATTTTGCTTTCATTTTTCTTGGAATGTTTTGCAGGGGGAAAAAATAATTTCCTGACTAGTTCTAATAGAGTCACAGAAAATAAGAGAAATCTACTCACTAAAGAACATAAAGAACTATAATAAAGAACTGGCAAAGCCTCAGCAAAGAGTCTAGCAAGTTTTTGGTTTTTAAACCATTTTTTGTATTGGCTTTATATCTAATACTATTACATTTTGTTTCAGCTGGCAGGGTTCATCTATGCCTGTTATGTTGTGAAATGTATTACTGAAGAAGAGGACAGCTGTAAGTACTAAAGCTCTATTAATAATAGATGAATTCCTCGTGATATTCTTAATGCTCCTGACACTCTCTGAGCTTCATCCTAAATACTTGGTTATAGGGTCGTCAGGTGCATGCCTTCTGTCCCACACACTTGATCTATTAGTAAATGTCTAGCAAATCAAGGAAGTGATTAAATGCAACTTTTAAAAAAATTCTTTAATATTCTGAAAGCATGACTTACAGCTTTTTTTTCTCGGCAACATGTTGTTAAAGCAAACCAAATCTACTCCCCGCCCCCTAGAATTTGTAAACAACCTTTTTTTAAAGACGGTTATTAACTATTGTGAAAATAATTGGCTATTGATGGGGGTACATCTCTTCTGTGTTGACTTAAAGGAATTGTAACAGCACTTCTGGCAAGAGCTGGCTTTAGATCATTGCAGGAATTTCATTTAAGAGAGGTGAAGCTGTGTTCCTGTTTAGGTCCTGCTGCTCCAGTGTACAATTAAAAGTAGTGGAAATGTTTAAAAAATATCTTTAGGTTTCTCTTACTTACTTGTGTCAATAAAAACCTGTTGAGGAGAATTTACTGTGAATAGAAGCTATGGATCCAAGTAATCCCATTTATTATTTATTTTAACTTTGATTTAAAAAAAAAAAAGAGGCACAGCAGTATTTCAGTGCAGCTGGGGATTGAAATGTTTCAGAAACAAATATCCGGACTGCATGTAACTTTGATAAAATATACATGAATCCTAGAGACAGAGTTTTCCAACAGGAAGCTTACAGGCTTTTACTTGATTGAGAGCGATAATAAACCTGGTGGGGTTTCCTTTGTGTATTTTGCTGTGTGGAAAATAGCTGGAACCCTATAATCTATTGGTTTTGCTGTGCCACTGTGAGCCATCATGGAGATTTAGCATTTAAGTAAACCTCATTTCCAACGTCCTAGAGAAGAGATTCATTTCAGCCTTCTCTTGTTTTTGTGGAGGTAGGAGTGGAATATTAGTAAAAAGGGCTCTGAGCATGTTTGGTGTGAAGGCCTACACCATGAATGTAGTGCCACTTCATGAAATGATGTAAGCATAAGCTCTTTGTCCTGTTGTCTATTTCAATAAGTTGGGTAGCAACAGAGCTAGAGGAGAATTAGACCACCCCAAAATGGAATCATATTTAAAACAATTTTGCCTTCTCATCTAAGAGATTACATTCATTTTCAGTTTTCTGTAATGCTACTGGGCCAAATCGAAGTAAAAACTGTGTAAAGACATCAAAATTTGGCTCACTGAACAGGTGAAGAATTAATTAAAAACTCAAATGATTTCTCCTGTGATTTGTAAAATGGTATTTCCGTCACAAGTCTTGTATAGCTAATATTATACAATTTTCCATTCACTGTTGTGAGAGCTACCCAGAGAAAAAGATTTTCATGCTTTTCAGAAGATTTTCATGTAGATTTCTTGCCTATTTTGGTTCTCTTATAACTTTGCTAGTATACTATATACCATCGGCCTGATCCTCCAAGTAGGTGCAGCAGCTTTGCACCACACCAGCAGTGAAATCTGGCTAAAGAATCAGCTTATCCAGTTCTGGGAGCATCATCACAGTGCAGGGATGGCCCCAGATATGTAACACCAGCACAGAGGCTTCTCCACCACCATTCCACCTGGAGCCAATTTATGGAGCGAGGCTGGAGAAATGGGAGTGTGGTTGAGATGCCCCTAGACTACAGTGATCCCCAGCTATGGTTTTAGTCTTTTCATTCTATTAACAGACATAAAGCAAAGCAACTTGAGGAAAGTGCACCCTTATACTATGGGACCAGTCCTACAGACTATTGCCCCGGTTTAGGGGAGTACAAAAGTGAGTTTTTCTCTGCCTTTGCACGGCACTCTGACTTGTAACATGTGCTTCTCAGCTGGGCAAGGATTTGGACCTCCTACATCCACCTGTATTCAGGTTTATTTTCTGATTTCTGAATTACCAGTTAACTGTGTTTTCTAGTCATTCCCCTCCCTTTCCCTGCACATACATCTTTTGCGGTCCCCTGTCGGGACAGTTAAGTGTCTGCTGTTGTGATTTCATATCTCCTGGTGTTTATATTCTAAACACAGATTCTGTGTGTAACTTCTTCAAAATATTCTGGGCCAGATCATCTCATGTGCAGCAAGCCAGAGTGAAAAGGGAATGCTTTCAGGAGAAGGGAATTTTATCCCCAAGGGGACTCCATGGTCACCACTGTAGCCTAAGCCCCTGCAAAAGCTGCACCTCCCATTTATGCGGTTGTTTCAGATTGTTGATCTAAGTCACTGCATGGCACACAGGGATTATAAATCTGACCCCAGCTGTGCCGGTTCCCTGATACTTACTTACCCCATATATCAGAACTATTTTGGTTCTGCTATATCTGCCAGTTCCTACATGCCCAAAAGGGGGAGAAGGGATTGCATCGTTATATAGATCTATATCTTCTTCCTGTTGGCTGTTTCGTATTTATTTATTATATTCAGGTGGTGCCTAAAGACTACTATCAAGACCAAGGCCCTATTGTGCTGGCTCTTGGACAAACATTGTCCTTTCCCCAAAACACTCACAGACCAACATGATTTTTAAAAAACAAGCCATAGACAAAGGGTAAGGAAATGAGATGCAACTGTGACAGTCTTTTGGGGCACTCAGAACCGTAGGCCCCTCTGCCGCAGCAAGAGAGAGCTTTGCTGGAGCTTAAATTTTGTGGCAGCTCCCTTGCACACCAGTCTGCCTGCCTCACCAGCAAACTACTTGAGACTCTGCCAGTCTAGCTTGCCTTGCAGCTAACATTCAATGAACTCCAGTTCTCGAGTTCCCTAGAGACGTCTCTCTGCAGTGTCCCGTTCCTCTTGCTGGACTCTTACAGAAATTTCCAAATCCACTGTCTCTGAAGAGAGAGAACACACACCGGGCTGTTAGCTCCACTGAGGCTGCACACCTTACTTTAGTATACCAGCAGTGAGATGAATTTATAAGCCAGGAATAAGTTTATTAATAAAGAACAGAGAATTCAGTGATACCAAGCAGAGATAATCGAAACAGGAAATGGTTACAAATAAAACAAAATTCAACCTATTTTCTACTGGGTAAAATTTTACAGATTATAACCCTGGTTTCAGTAACTTTCTCATCTACAGTCAGTTCTCAGCATCCTCAACTCACATGCTTGGGAAGATCCACCTTTTCACAGATTTCAAGAGTGCTGGTCCCTTTGGGAGTCCCCTTTTTCCCCTTTGGCAGTCCAGAAAACCTTTGAAATATATCCCTTGAAAAGTAAGTCCAGACAAAGTTCCTCTGCCCTTCTGCTTGCTCTCTGGAGTGTTGGTGCCTTCTTCACCCTCTGGTCAATTTTCTTTCTCGATTGGCTTGATCACTTTGTTTACCTTAAATGCAAATGTACTTCTATTGTACTTTGCTTGTGATCTACCCAAGTGGTTTTCTCTTCCCCAGTTCGCTTGATCTGTGCAGACAGGTAAATCCACAATCCTTTTTCTGAGGCAGGCTTCTTTATCAGCTGCCTCCACGACATATTTTAAGACCATATTTCCAGAACTCATATATAACTCTTTATATACACGCTATACATACATCACACAGTGACATTAATGAGCAGAATGTCACCAGTTTTTATGTGATACCTTACAAGACACTGTTTGGCTGAATATTCTGACAACAATCTGTTGGGTGTGTCCTTTGCCGGTTAGCATAAAAGGGGTCTTAGGGTCACAGCAACATGAAAGCCAAGTGATCAAGCTTATGATGGGCACCTGATTTACTTAACTTAGAGCATTTGACCTAACACTCAGGTCTTTTCAAGGCTTCTCAGATCCTCACAGTCATGTCCATAATCTCAGGCTTTTGGTTGGCCCCTGCCATCAGTGCCACAAGCATGAAAGTGGTGCCAGATAAAAGCAGAGAAATACTAGAAGGAATAATGGGGGAAGGAAATTAGGTGTAGGGGGAAAGTGGAGCATAAAGTGGGCATTGTAGCCAAAAGGAAAAGCTCTAACTTTTAACTTGCCTAATCCTGGCCAGTATAATGGGCACACTTCTTGTTAATTCCATGTTCTTTTTTATTTGTAGTGTGATAGGAACGGAGGCTGTGGTGAAGCGAAGTGTTAGAAGGGGCTGAGAGCATGGGAAAAAGGAAGGAAGGGAAGGAGAATTTGTGGGGAGAAACATCCAGGGCAGGAGGAGTAAGGCTGGCAGCAGGGAGACAGTAGGAGAGTAGGATAGAAGGTGATGGGGCACAAACAACCAATCAGCAGACAGAAAAGAATGGCCAGCATTCTAATGGTAATAAACACCCTGCTGTCATCACCCGTGTCCCAGGGCTGTGAAGGTACCTCACCCCCTGCCTTCCTAATGCTGCTCTTGGTTGTGGCTGAATAAGCCCCTGTTGCTTCTGTGGGACCTGCTCTGCCTCCTGTTTCATGTGCCCAAGTAGGGAGGGAGACTTGAAACTTAGAAGCGTGGTGCTTCTGAGAGGGATTCCCTGGATCTGGAAAGAGGGGAGGGCTTGAGTCCCCTAGCTGGGCCTCCCATTACTCCTCTCCATCATTTTCCCTATTGCCATTGGTATGACTCAGTGATTGTCATTCTAACTTCATTAGCATTATTAGTGCTGCAATTAAAAAAATAAACCATGAAAATGTTGACAGCTATCATTGCTTGTCTGCATTCAACAGCTGTAAACTTACCAGAGCTTCTCATTTGTTTCCTGAAATCTTATTAGGGCTACATTTTTAAAAGATTACAAACTATTTTTAATACTTTGAAATGTTCATTTAATGTGTTTTTGCTCAGTAGCAGTTTGGCTCCCTGCTATAAGCTGCTAGCGGCCTTCTGTAAAGAAAATTCAACGTATTTTCAAAAACGTTATTAAATATTCAGATACTTAGTGAAAAAAAACAGGAGTGACATCAATAAAACAACATCCTCCCGGGATTTTTATACTGCAGGAAATTAAACAAGGAACCTGGCTGCTTAACTGGAATGCACCCACACTAACTTTCAACAGACTCACACTCTCCTCTGCTGGTGGACGAGGAGTGGTAAGGGGGGCAATGGAGCAGGGCCGTCCTTAGCCATAGGCAGAAAAGGCAGCTGCCTAGGGCACCACTAGGTCTGGGGGCATCGCTCTGCTGGGAGCCCAGACAGATGGGAAGCAGTGGAGCATATAAGAGCAGGGCTGCTGGATCCTAGAGAGAGCCAAATGCAGCACAGTCTGAGGGAGGGGATTGGCTGCTGCGGTCTCTGGGAAGGGGTAGGGGAAGGAACTCACCTGTAGGGTGACCAGATGTCCTGATTTTTATAGGTCTTTGGGTCTTTTTCTTATATAGGTTCCTATTCCCCCCACCCCCATCCCCGTCCCGATTTTTCACATTTGCTGTCTGGTCACCCTAGGTGGGGGTAATTGGTACCTATATAAGACAAAGCCCCAAATATCGGTACTAGCCCTATAAAATCAGGACATCTGGATCTGGTCACCCTAGCTGAGGAGCGTGTCTCTCCCCTGGGCTGGCAGCGATCCATCTAATCCAGGGGGAGCTGCCCAGGGCAGGATGAGCTGCTGTGACTCAATGGGTGCCCTGTCCCTGAGATCAGAAGCTGTGCTACCTTCACCATGGTCTGTTGGGCTGGCGGTGGTGCCCATTGTCATGTGATCAGACCTGAGGGTTTGCTGCTGCTGTTGCCACTCTGCAACCCAAGAGGTGGATTTTGGGGTCCTGCAGTTTTCCACCTATCTCCTCCTGTACTGCAGCTGTTGGACCAGCAGGCTGGGGGGTGAGCCAAGCATGAAAGCAGTACTGTGTTGCCATTTAGATTGTCATTTAACAAATTTGTTTGCCAAAAATGCTTGCTAACAATCCTGAATTCAATTTCAATATTTTTTTAAAAAATCAGTATCTTAGCCAAAAACAGAAAATTAAGTTGTTGACAATTATTTGTGACAAGTTTGGTATGGGGAAGGGAGTGGGCCAGTTTTCCTCAGAGAAACAAAAACTGTTGATTGACTTTCCTATAGCCTTGTTACTGCTAAATAGAGCCCTCCAACAACTGTAATATGCTCATCTTCTTACTAGTGTATAGAGCAGGGGTCGGCAATCTATGGCACATGTGCCAAGGTGGCACGCGAGCTGATTTTTGATGGCATGCGGCAGTGGGCTGAGCCGCTCAGCCCGCCGCTGCTCTGGGATTCCGGCTGCTGCCCCATTGCCACCCGGGGTCCCGGCCACCAGCCCCACTCAGCATCCACTGCTGGCCTGGGGACCCCCAAGGAACCCCAGGCTGGCAGCGGGCTGAGCAGGCTGGCGGCTGATACCCTGACTGAGCCACTCAACCCGCTGTCCGCCTGGGGTTCCATTCACTCAGCTGGTAGGTGGGCTGAGCAGGATTAAATTCAACGAAATAGGAAAACAAGAACAACTAATGACAAAATGCAAGAACCTAGAGCAGTGGTCCCCAACCTTTTTCATCTGGCGGTCACCAGACGAAGGACCATGGCAGTGAACGAGCATCCGCCGAAGTTCGGCAGCATTTCAGCGGCGACGCCTCTGGATGACGCTGCTTATCGGCTGTAAGCAGAGTCATCCAGAGGCATCGCTGCCAAAATGCTGCCAAATTTCGGTGGCATTTTGGCAGATGCTCATTCACCGGCCAGTACGCGGGTGCACTGAGAGGCCCCTGTGGGTGCCATGGCACCCTTGGGCACCACGTTGGGGACCTCGACCTAGAGAGCCTCCTGAAGCACGGCGATCGTTTTGATTTAAATGGACTTGAACTGTATGAAGAATTGAGTACGCTGTCATCAATAGTGCCACATGGAAAATCGATGACGGACATTGTACAGTTTACTCATACCAGCAAACTTATTGACATATATCCTAATGTGTGTATTGCCACTTGTGTTCTACAGACAATTCCTGTAACAGTAGCATCAGGAGAACGGAGTTTCTCAAAACTAAAACTAATTAAAAACTATCTCCGCTCTACAAGGAGTCAGGAACACTTGACTGGTCTTGCTATTCTTGCAATCAAACAAGACATCACTTTGTCTTTGTCATAGATGGCATTATTACTGATTTTGCAGCCAAAAAAGCCAGAAAGATTGCTTTTAATTAAAAACAAATCCTTGTTTCAATACCTCTTCATATAAATTCCAATAAAATGTTGACAAATTAAAAAAAATTATATTTGCATCATTCTGTCAAATCAGAATTTTTTCTATAGTGCTACCTCTTTAGTGCTAGTCCATCAGCATTACAATGTGCTTAATTAAGTTAAACTGGTTTTAATAACATGCATGTGGCAAGTTTTCCAATAGTGTAAGCTTATGTTTGTGTTGCTAAGATCAAGACAGGCACAGGGGCACCAGTTTAATAATCCTGCCTAGGGCACCATAAATCCTAAGGACGGCCCTGCAATGGAGCCCAAAGGTGGGCAGCACTGACTAAGGAGGAGGTGCTGCTGAGATGGCAGGGGGATGTGCCAGTGCAGTGCATCCCCATATAGCACCATCCATCACCGGGACACCTGTGTAGCTGCAGCTACAAACTAAAGCTGACCTCTCCCTTTGTAACACACCCTCAAAGAAGGCAGCAGTAGAACTATTATCTGTCCAGGGTGAATACTCCTGGCGCACAGGCAGGTCTGCTTTGCATCACCTGGTACTAGCAGGGGTGAATCTAAACTATGGCAGCTGTGGCTTCTCACCTTACCGTGCCACATCACTGCCTGTTAAGAACTTGTTCCCTCTTTTGTTATTTCAAGGTGAAATGCAAGGCAAAAATGACAGCTTTCCATGCTGAATATCCATCGAGCCAGGCATTTAGGGATATTTGGCACAGAAATAAGTTCTAAGTAACCTTCTTTAATTTCTTTACTCCCCTCTGTGAAAACCTCTTGGTAGTTCCTGATTCACTGAAGATATCCCAGAATACAATGTCACAGATGCAACTTTTAGATAATGTTTTCACCTCTTAGCTCATCCTACAACCCCCATATATCAATGATATTTGTAATGTTAAAAAATGAGGTGCTCTGGGGTACCAGCCATGGACTGATAAGTACCACGATGATTTCACATAGGTGGGAAAAGAGAATTTTATCTGGTTAGTTTTAAGGGATGTGGCTAATGCACAGGATTGGGAGCCAAGACTCCCATGTTTTATTTTTGGCTCTGACATAGACTATTTTGTGACCTTGGGCAAGTCATTTAACCTGTCCATACCTGTTTCCCATATTTAAATTAGAGATAATAATATATAAGTGCTTGGGGTGCTAGGCAACATCATGAAAACAGTTTCCCAGTCATTAATAAAAAGAACACCCCAGCATAATTACAGACCAGGTGAGTAAAAACAAAACAATAATCATACTAACATACATCTCAGGCGTGTTGGCAGGCCTTCATAGCTTTGAGCTCTTTGGATGAAAGGGCCTATAGAAGTCCAAAGTGTTATTGTATATTACTTTATTTCTGTTCCAAATGCCTCCCACTGTATGTTTAGTGAGGCATTATTGAGAATTAGTACTGTGCCTAAGTCTCTGCTTAAAAAGCTCTGAAAGTACAGTACAAACACAAAGAAACATATAATAAATGTTAAACTGCAAATCTGTCGCTCTTCCTCTCTGCTTCTCTCTGATATGTGTGAATTGGGAGATTTGAGGCTAGGAGAATAGGGAAAGTCTCCACTAGAACTGTACCCTCTCCAGTGGGACCATTTATCTCAGTTTTCATATTTGTGCTTATATTTTTTGCCTCAGGAAGCCATTTCTCAGATCAGAGTAATGCAAAAGAAATCTACCACCTAAGAACTGAAATATCCTGGGAAGCCTGACTCCTGCATTATTTTGGCCCCATGAATGGCTTTTTGAGGCATTAAAAAAACTCTCAGTAAATACAGCTATAAACCAATGCTTGAAACACAAATATGAGAACTCCCCCACATGCAGGCACCTGTTCTCTCACCTGTTCAACAAGCTATTTGTGCATTGTATGAGCAGACTGAGGCTGAGAGGCTAAAGATATATTTGAAATTTATCAAAGTGCTTTGGCCCAAGTGCACTCCCAAATGTACAGCCACTGACTGGCTTGAAACTTTTCTGTGTACTTTTTTCATTTAGTGCTGTGACTGCTACATAAAGCAAGCAAAGCCAAAGAGGGAGAGGGGGGAAACAATGGGATGTTTTTCAGTTGTCAGGATGCTGATGCAAACACACACAGAATGGAGCTTCTGAAATCCAATGACACCGTCTGACACATTTCATCCTACAACAAGCTGGCTTGGGAAACCAAACTACCACCGGGAGCAATGAGCATGTAGGAAACTTACTGGGAAGTCTATACAGCATCAGCCTGTTAAAAGTACCAATAGCTGATTCCCACTTCATTACTTTCAGTTGTGGCCTCTAATAAAAACAGAGAGGGTTGTCTTTTACCATCTCATTCCCCCAGCAGCGAGATGGTACACACTCTGAATCCCACAAGGTTTGGCCGCTTATTCTAAAGTACACACTGGAAATATCTCGGAAGCAGCTTTAACTGCCAGAGGGGGAGTATATAAATAGCAGACCGAAAAACAAAAACTAGTTGTGTTTGACATGTAAATTGAACTACACTATCCAGGTGTTTACAGGACCTACACAGACAGTTACGCTGCCTTAGCTATGATCAGCTGGCACTGTGTTGCCGAGAGAGAAACAAAGTGAAAGCTCAGAGGAGGGGCAGTTTGTTTAAATAATAGCAAGTAATTAGGCTGAAGACAAAATCGGCGATGGCATTTTATAATTACAATTAATTTAAAGGTTAATTTCCTTTGGTGCTAAAATCTTATTTAAAGCCTTTACCAGGAAAGGAAATTAGGATGTTACTATCAAGATGCACAGAGTGCTTCTGGGAATCCATGCCTATTATCACTAGAAAATTAAGTTAGGTTCAAAGTGGGAATTTCAATTCATTTTAATGTTTAATAGATGGTGGTCAGGCCTTGAGTCAGAAGGGTTGGTTAGGGTAGACTGTAAGATTTGCATTTTCTTTGTTTTCGGGATTAATTGCAAATGCTTCCAACAAAAGGGCTGGGTTTATACATGAACAAGCTTGACATGAAAGGAAAATTGTCTATGGATTGCTGCCTTCCTAACTAATGAAGTTGATGTTAAAGGAGTCCCTAAGGGACTGGGATGTGGTATGAAACCAAATATATAAATAAATAAAATCATGAGGGTGGGGGGGAACATGGTGCTGTCTCTGGCTTCACAGATGTTAATTTCCCTTCTTCCTCACTGTCTTGCCTGCCCGTCCCCCCGCATCCCTCACTGCCTCCTATGGGGATTGTCAAGCTTGAGTTTCAAAAATATCTAAATAACATAATATTAGGACTTGAAGGAAGTAACATTTCCATTTTGGTGGCTCATCACGATGGAATACTGTTTAATACAATCAATGAATCACAGTAGCCAAGGGGATGTATCTGCCTTACATTATTGTATTTTTTTCATTCATCATCCATTGCTGAATCTTATTAAATGAAAAGTGTTTTTAAATAAGGCTGCTTAAAATATTATATTGATTCCACTAGTATAAAAAGCCACCGTAGAAGCAAATTGCACTGGAAAAGATGCAGGGAGCATGCAAAGAGAGATGAATTTTACACCCAAACCCTTTCAAAAATCTTACTCTGCTACTCTCAGATGTAATTGTTCTTGGAGGAGAAACTCAAGACAGGAGATCAAGATAACAATGCTCTGCACAACTTTATCAAGTCCATAACAGAAATGGGTTAGTAACAAAGGAGTTTTGCAGTTCTGACTAGACACTCAGGTTAACCATTCATCATATACAGATTTACATCATACTGGATGCTGTACAGTATTTCTCTAATAGCAGATAGTTTGATATCCAGTCTTAATTCAAACTGCTGTGTTTAAAGAGATTTTGAGTTGTGTCTACATTGACTGGACTACCTACTGAGAATGTGCATATATGAGTAACTCAATACAGTGTATAGTTTGTCACAACTGCCCCAAACAAGTTCAACTGAAAAGCATTATCACTCATTTGTCTGGCACTCTTTAAAGCAGGTTTGATATGAACAGCTAAGCTCCAAAATCCCTTGTTTGGGAGTCCAAAGCTATTGAGCTGTACTTTTCAAGGTGTAAAAGCAGCAAAGAATCCTGTGGCACCTTATAGACTAACAGACGTTTTGGAGCATGAGCTTTCGTGGGTGAATACCCACTTTGTCAGATGCAGCCACAGGATTCTTTGCTGCTTTTACAGATCCAGACTAACACGGCTACCCCTCTGATACTTTTCAAGGTGTGTCTGCTCACTTGCACTGGCTGTCAAATTCTGTCCAATTTGGTGTTTTCCCCATTGTAGGAGTCAAACTGGATTTTTTGTACTGTCCTGGGTGTTCCTAGACCCTATCTGACACATATCTTTGTGCTACATTTTCTCTAGTCCATTAGTATTTCACTCCCTATTTCTTATTACTTTTGCCTTTTCCTTTTAAATTTTTGGATGGCTCTTCATTAACCTTGCCTTGTTAGTCTTCACACATTCAGGGCTCAGTTCTCTTCTTTGTTACACTTATTAATTCTCATAATGTTTATTTATTTGTATTGTGTCATTTCTCATTTGTCATTGATATGTCAGTTCCCAGCTCCGATTGCCCCATGATGCCAGCCTCCATCTTCCACCTTTGTGATTTCTGCCTGCTGCCTCTCACTTGGGAAGCGCTTCCCATAAACATCCACAAAACTAACTCGTTATCCTCCTTAAAACTCTCCTCTGCAGTTAGGCCTACAAAAAACTTGACATCCATTACGCTGTTGATGTGCAGAGACCACGGCCCATCATGCTGACCAAAATTGTTACTCTGCCCTGTGGCTTTATCCATCTCTTGTCTCTTGGCTTATATTTAGATTGTAAGATCTTTGAGGCAGGGACTGTCTTTTTTTGTTCCATGTTTATACAGTGCCTAGCACAATGGAGTCTTGGGCCAGGACTGGGGCTCTAGGTGCTACAATAATACAAATAATAAATAATAATTGTGGTAGCATGGCCCCAGTCTGCTCTTTCCTTATCACCAGCTTAGCCCTTGTGAGGAGATGACCTATAGCAAATTTCTCCTAAGAAGTCCTTTTGTTAGTACCCTGATGATCCTATTTAACCTGCATTACCTTTAGATGGCACTGGGCAAAATTTGTGGAATCCTTAGCTAATTTAGAAATATTTTATCAATTTAAAAATATCTCAGGGGCACATTGGAAATGTTCACATGCACGAAAATTGGAGAGCAAATGGAAATTGTTCTGGAAGTTCCAGGCCTAACTGAGATATACTTAAAGAGAAAACATAAAATATGTTTTTAAAATTATTTTAGTGGGAGTGGAGACATTTAACAGAATGGAGGAAGGAGCTTGATTGGGATGTGATGACACAAAATTCTGACAATCTGATTTTGCTGATTTTAGCTTATACCAGATGGAGTGAGGGAAGAGCTGGCCAGGGATCAGCAGGGCTCAGAGAGGGCCCCGCAGAGAATTGTCTCAAAGAACAAATTAAGTGGTATAAGGATCTGCTGGAAAACCTGGAAATTCATGAGCTACCAGAAGGGACTGCCAAAGAACGGTTTCCATTGCTGTGAAAGGGAATGGAATTGCAATAATGAGAGCACATCAAAACCAGAGCAGAGAAATATGGCTAGAGAATTTCCTTTTGCTAACCCTTTGGAACTCTTATGTTGTTTCAATCTTTTGCTATAATGTCTCACTGGTAATGGCACAGCTTCACAAACTGGCAGATACGCTCTTTGTCCCTGCCACTTCTCTGCTATCCTCTTCTGTGGGTCTTAATTGCTGTATCCACAAAACGAAGCCTATGGCATTCAATTATCATTGTAAGAAAACTTTATTGAAGATTTGTATTAGAGCACACCTCTGCCTATCTGCTGAACAATGTGTAACAGCAATGATCACAGGATACAAAGGGTAAGACTAGGATAGGTTTGGCAGGCAATGAGTATCATGCCATCATAAGACAGCTTAGCAGGAGGCCAGATGGCAATAGTAGTCTGCAAGAGCATGAGAATCTTCCTCCTAGCTTATAGATTTTCTTTTTTTTTTTTAAGCCAGACTTCTGGTTTTCTGCTTTAATTTCAAATTTAATAAAATTGGCCCTAATTTCACACCATTAATCATTTCTAAATTGTGTCAAGGTTTGTAAAATACAGCATTTTTGCACAGCTCTCAACTACATCCGGTATCCTAGTCTAGTCTAGATAGGTTCTTATACCACCCTCATGACTGTGGTAGCTTAGAGCCTTCCAACAATGCATTGAGTAATGTGACTGACATTTGTCACATATCGTCCATTCTCTCACAGCTTCTTTCCAGGGTGAGAATTGTGTGTACAGTGGGGTTTTTTGTTTTGATAAGAATGATTTTTTTAACATGTATGGCTATTTCCCAACCCACTCGTCCCCGCTCCTCCTCTCAAGAGTCTGTATCCTTTCATATTTAATCTGTACTGAATTTTGCGGCCCTACTAAATTTGATGAACACCATAATGTCAGTGTTATTTCTATAGGCTCATAGATTCATAGACTCTAGGACTGGAAGGGACCTCAAGAGGTCATCGAGTCCAGTCCCCTGCCCTCATGGCAGGACCAAATACTGTCTAGACCATCCCTGATAGACATTTATCTAACCTACTCTTAAATATCTCCAGAGATGGAGATTCCACAACCTCCCTAGGCAATTTATTCCAGTGTTTAACTACCCTGACAGTTAGGAACTTTTCCTAATGTCCAACCTAAATCTCCCTTGCTGCAGTTTAAGCCCATTGCTTCTTGTTCTATCATTAGAGGCTAAGGTGAACAAGTTTTCTCCCTCCTCCTGATGACACCCTTTTAGATACCTGAAAACTGCTATCATGCCCACTCTCAGTCTTCTCTTTTCCAAACTAAATAAACCCAATTCTTTCAGCCTTCCTTCATAGGTCATGTTCTCAAGACCTTTAGTCATTCTTGTTGCTCTTCTCTGGACCCTCTCCAATTTGTCCACATCTTTCTTGAAATGCGGTGCCCAGAACTGGACACAATACTCTAGTTGAGGCCTAACCAGTGCAGAGTAGAGTGGAAGAATGACTTCTCGTGTCTTGTTTACAACACACCTGTTAATGCATCCCAGAATCATGTTTGCTTTTTTTGCAACAGTATCACACTGTTGACTCATATTTAGCTTGTGGTCCACTATGACCCCTAGATCTCTTTCTGCCATACTCCTTCCTAGACAGTCTCTTCCCATTCTGTATGTGTGAAACTGATTGTTCCTTCCTAAGTGGAGCACTTTGCATTTGTCTTTATTGAACTTCATCCTGTTTACCTCAGACCATTTCTCCAATTTGTCCAGATCATTTTGAATTTTGACCCTGTCCTCCAAAGCAGTTGCAATCCCTCCCAGTTTGGTATCGTCTGCAAACTTAATAAGCGTACTTTCTATGCCAACATCTAAGTCGTTGATGAAGATATTGAACAGAGCTGGTCCCAAAACAGACCCCTTCAGAACCCCACTTGTTATACCTTTCCAGCAGGATTGGGAGCCATTAATAACTACTCTCTGAGTATGGTTATCCAGCCAGTTATGCACCCACCTTATAGTAGCCCCATCTAAATTGTATTTGCCTAGTTTATCGATAAGGATATCATGTGAGACCGTATCAAATGCCTTACTAAAGTCTAGGTATACCACATCCACCGCTTCTCCCTTATCCACAAGGCTTGTTATCCTATCAAAGAAAGCTATCAGATTGGTTTGACACGATTTGTTCTTTACAAATCCATGCTGGCCATTCCCT
Source organism: Gopherus flavomarginatus (assembly GCF_025201925.1). Lineage (NCBI taxonomy): Eukaryota > Metazoa > Chordata > Testudines > Testudinidae > Gopherus > Gopherus flavomarginatus. The sequence continues at coordinate 121,235,100 of NC_066620.1, read as the reverse complement.
ATCACCTTACCACCTTCCAAGCGTTTGCAGATGATTTCTTTAATTACTTGCTCCATTATCTTCCCTGGCACAGAAGTTAAACTAACTGGTCTGTAGTTTCCTGGGTTGTTTTTATTTCCCTTTTTATAGATGGGCACTATATTTGCCCTTTTCCAGTCTTCTGGAATCTCTCCCGTCTCCCATGACTTTCCAAAGATAATAGCTAGAGGCTCAGATTCCTCCTCTATTAACTCCTTGAGTATTCTAGGATGCATTTCATCAGGCCCTGGTGACTTGCAGGCATCTAACTTTTCTAAGTGATTTTTAACTTGCTCTTTTTTTATTTTATCTTCTAAACCGACCCCCTTCCCATAAGCATTCACTATGTTAGACATTCCTTCAGACTTCTCAGTGAAGACCGAAACAAAGAAGTCATTAAGCATCTCTGCCATTTCCAAGTTTCCTGTTACTGTTTCTCCCTCCTCACTGAGCAGTGGGCCTATCCTGTCCTTGGTCTTCCTCTTGCTTCTAATGTATTGATAAAAAGGCGTCTTGTTTCCCTTTATTCCCATAGCTAGTTTGAGCTCATTTTGTGCCTTTGCCTTTCTAATCTTGCCCCTGCATTCCTGTGTTATTTGCCTATATTCATCCTTCGTAATCTGACCTAGTTTCCATTTTTTATATGACTCCTTTTTATTTTGTAGGCCATGCAAGATCTCGTGGTTAAGCCAAGGTGGTCTTTTGCCACATTTTCTATCTTTCCTACCCATCGGAATAGCTTGCTTTTGGGCTCTTAATAGTGTCCCTTTGAAAAACTGCCAACTCTCCTCAGTTGTTTTTCCCCTCAGTCTTGATTCCCATGGGACCTTACTTATCAGCTCTCTGAGCTTACCTATCTGTGCTTGTTAAACTTCTTGGATCAGATCCTAAGCTGGTATAAATTGCCATAGCTCTACTGAAGCCATTTGTATTATTTGCTGGAGTGGGACGTCCGGTCACCTGAGTTTTCTTTTAATATTCTTCCCTTTTTTCTGCATGTGCATCATTTTGCTACATTATACCACATTATTTATTTCCTGCCTACTTCTCTATCTGCTTATGTCTTTGTTCCTCCCTGCTGGTCTTGGTAGAAACTCCTCACTCTTTTATATAAACGGGGCCCCTTCTGTTCAGATCTACACATCCCAGCTAAATAGGCTCTTTGCACACCAACAAATGTCCAGCAACTGAAGTTGAACACTGAATTCAGATTTACGATCCCATCCTACAGACTGAGACAAATTCAAAGCTCCTATTGACTTCAATGGGAGTTTTGACTATGTGCCAGGATTACAAGATCAGGTCTTTAGTGGGTGTATTAATAGAAAACATGTCCATTATTTTGAGCCATAACCAATTTTAATTACATGACTTCCCCAGTTATATCCTAGAAAGAGTTTATGGTGCTTTTGTAAACCTGACCTTATAACAAGGAGCAGGTTAGTATCAGCAAGGCAAGAAAGAGATTCAGACTCACAAAATGGAGTGAGCTATTCATTGTTAAATGTTCCATTACCAGATTTCAGGCAAGCCTCTCAGTATATCTCATCTGTTGATATGGTATGTGAGTAGGATTATGTGTGTGTGTTTATGAAGGCAAAACATGATTAAAGACCTGAGTTTGGTAATGATGATATACAAGATAAAAGTAAAATACAGTAGGCAAAAATGTGTTTGATGGATAAGGTTAGGAATTGAAACATCTGTAATGATTCAGCTAATGAGGCTTATTTTATTCATCTCATGTTACTGCTGCCAGGAGTGTATCTGTAGTATGACACTTTTAGTGACCTTTCAGGCACAGCCAGGATAAAATGCCCAGCAGAAAGGGCAGCATTTTGCATACTTTGAGGAACTAACTCAAAATCCATTGGGAGCTTTTAGCACAGTCTGGGCACCACAAGCTTTGCAGAGCTAACTGAGATGCTGCCTTGATGAAGAAAATGTGCTGCAAAGAAATTATAGGCATTCTCTGCATAAGAGTTAATATCATATACCCACCATTCCTAGTTCACTTGCAGCACTGTTGTTGTACGTAAGGAGTCATTGTATTCCTTTAACAAGGTCACAATCATATTCTCTCCCCGACCATCATCTGGATATACAACTGGGGAGTCTGTACTGTCTGCTTAAAACAGAGCTGTCTCTATAGGCCCATCTTGTTTATATCACTTTGTAATCTGGCCTGTTTACACCCTGCGTTTCCTTTGTGCAACAGGGCAAAAGACCGGGACACACGGCCATGCAGAGATAATAGGCACACAAACTCCTTTTATTGCTGGGAATTTTTTTCTGAACATTTTGGTTTAGTTTTCTGGGAAAGAACCTAGAAACTCCCTCAAAATATTTCTTCTTGTGTCTTCAAAACAGAGCCTCCCTGCCTGTGACAGAGTCATTTTGTCATTACTTATAGGGTACAACTTTATGTTACCACATATATCTGAAAACACACACACATACTATATAGAGGGACAGGTCCTCCCAGCTGACTTGAATTGGCAAAGATCTAGTGGAGCTATGCTGATTTAAAACAGTGGAAAATCTAGCCCAGACAGCTTGTTTTCCGAATTCTTTGTTCAGAAGGTCAAGGCGGAAAAAGAGAACATTTATACAAAAAAGCAATTCACTACAAGATGAACCAGGAAAGGCCTGTGTCACCCTTATCTTGGAACGTATCTGTGGGATAAGAGCTCATTCATGTCCTTCTTAAATCTCAATCCTGTGTTTATTACATGTGACTCTTCCCATGGAAATAATTATGTCACAAAGTTAGCGTTGTGACTGTATGCTCCGGGAGGAGGATTATATTCACTGTGCAAGGGCTGCATCTAGGAACCTCATTTGTAGTGTACTGTGTTAATGGTTGCAGTATATAGAGCTGATGTAAGGGGAGTGCAGATGTGTGCCTTAACAGGTGTAAGTAGGAAGTCACACATACATAAGGTGCACTATATATCAATTGAATGGGCTACAGTAGAAGACCGGGCAGTGTGAACATAGAGCTCTGTAATCCACACTAAAATCCATTTAAGTTGAAGAAGCTATAGTCTTTGTTACTCCTTTTTGCAGTATAAATGGTCTTAATTATGGGCTAGATGGGGCTGGCTCTGCTCATGCTGAATAGCACCTCACTTAATAAGTAGTTCCATTAATTTCAGTGGGATTACTTATGTTCTAGTCTATACTGCTTCTTATTCTACCCCCATCACCATAGTATCTAAGTGCATTAAACAATGCAACTAACATCTGTGGCATGTAGTTCATCCTCTCTCTCATCCTCTCACCAAAAGAAGAATTGTGAATGCAGTAGAGTGTTTTGTTTTGATAGGGATTTGGGTGTTGGCATGGGGGGGGGAGTTGTTGCTTTGATTTGTTTTTTAATGTACATACTATTATGTGTTTATGTAGGAGAAGGCAAAATGAAGAAGTTTGCCTTGCTCTTGAAGTGGAAGATAGTGAGGTTTGAGATGGTCCTTAGTTCTTGGGGGAGTTCATTGCACTTGGACCAACCCTCAAGAAACTTTTGTCCCTTGTACAGATGATCTTTACCCTTATGGATGAAAGCACCATTATGCCAGAGGAGCAAAGTTGTCCACCAAGGCCTTTTTCCAGAGCTTTAGGTGATCTTATACACTGGGCCTAAACCAGGGATCGGCAACCTTTGGCACACGGCTCGTCAGGGAAATCCGCTGGTGGGCCGGGATGGTTTGTTGACCTGCAGTGTCCACAGGTTCGGGTCGATCACAGCTCCCACTGGCCGCAGTTCATTGTTCCAGGCCAATGGGGGCTGCGGGAAGTGGCGTGGGTCAAAGGATGTGCTGACTGCCACTTCCCGCAGCCCCCATTCGCCTGGAACGGCAAACCACAGCCAGTGGGAGCTATGATCGGCCGAACCTGCAAACGCTGCAGGTAAACAAACCATTCCGGCCCGCCAGTGGATTTCCCTGATGGGCTGCATGCCAAAAGTTGCTGATCGTAGGCCTAGACCATTGGGCACCTTGAAGATAAGGCTCAAGATCTTTAACTTGAATCAATTTTCTATGGGACACCAGCGTAGAGAGTAAAGGATAGGCCTGATGTATTCACACTAGCCTGTGTTCCTAAGGAGCTGTGCTGTAGTGTTCTGTACTCAGGGCCGGCGTTTCCATTTAGGCGGCCTAGGCAATCGCCTAGGGCGCCAGGATTATTAGGAAGTGGCATTTTGCCAGGGGAGGGGGCGGCAGGCAGCTCCGGTTGACCTGCCGCAGTCATGCCTGCGGAGGGTTCCCTGTTCCCACGGCTCCAGTGGAGCTGCCACAGGCATTCCTGTGGACGGTCCGTTGCTCCCACAGCTCCGGTGGACCTCCCGCGGGCACAACTGCGGCAGCACCACCGGAGCCAGGGGGTGGCGAAATGGCCGTGCACCTAGGGCACTAAAACCCCTTGCACCGGTCCTGTCTGTACTAGTTGGAGTTTCCTAAGAGCTGGTGAGTTCGTGCCCAGGTCGTGCGTGGCTAGAGGTAAGGGTATGGCCCTACGAAAAGGATAGTTTAGAGTTTTTGGAAAGTGGATATATGTATGTTTAAGTATGATTATATATTAATGTTTATCCTAGAGAGAAAGCTCTTCATAATGATGTGTTGTGGGATGCAGTATTTAGGTTGTCCACTGTGAAAGATCTCAAATTCAGATTTGTGAATTATAAAAGGAATGACATGTGAACTCTAATTTTATTATTGCATTCTTATCAGAAGGGACTTTCCTGTATTAGAGAGTAATTTGCTACTTTCTGAATCACAGAATCACAGTTACCTTCAGAATCATAGTTTGCTCAGGGACATCCCAGTACTTAGGGGAAATACAGTTCCAGATCTGAACTTTCCGGCTTTGCCTTCTCTCTTGCTAAGTAACATCAAAGTGGTGTACACTAGAGCTAGGTGAAATTTTTTGGCTGAAATTTATTTTGCTGAAAAATGAAGATTTGGCTCATACCATTTCATGAATTCATGTAGATTTTGGTGAATTGTTTCAGTTGAAACTAAAAAAAATGGAAATGCCAAAATGGTTTATCTAAATGTTAAATCTCTCTGATATTGCAGACTAGAGTCACCAGAGGATTTAGGCTCCATTAACAAAATGAGGATGATGGGAGGTGATCCCTTTTTACCTAATAGCCCAATGGTTAGGGCACTCACCTGGGATGTGGGAGATGCAGGTTCAAATCCTCACTCTGAAGCAGGGTCTAACCACCAGACTATGAGCTACTCTGGGGTGGGTATCTCTCAATCTCTTCTGTTGAAGTAGATCCAGTTATTCATACCGCTCTAGTATACAATATGTAGGTTAGACTATTTCATGGAAATAGCATCCAAATATATATGAGGGCTACAGTTAAGTAAGATACAAAGACCTCATATTTCACCATTTAAAAGAAAGCGCTTGAGTATGGGAAACTGGGAGTCTCTGACTCAGATGTGACTGTATTGTCCCAGAAATGATATAAAATAAATAAACATGGGTAGGCAGTGGTATGAATTAGAAAATAACCCCCACTCATAGACCTCTACTGTATTTGGAGTATCCTTAGATCTGTGAAGTCCCGTCTCCAATGCTCAGACAAATTGTTCTAAGGCTCTGTCTCTGCATTTCAACCCAAATGTCAAAGCAGGGAATCAGAGCAACTTCTGTCTCTCAAACAGAACAGGATCGATATGCTTTCTCTGCGGACCACTGAACCAGAGTATGTCAGTGAGCTTGACACAATAATCACAGTCAGTTGCATTGCATCCATGCCTAAATAAATGGTTTGCAGCATTTGTAATATCCAGATAAAATGTAATTTTATACTTCAATAAGGTGATCTGCTTGAGGAAAGAGTGATGCATTATTCTCTCTGGTGTAGATGGATTTTATAAATCCCTCATTTTCTGCCTCTAAAGACACTTCATCTCCTCCCCCATTTACCCCACCCACCCACCCTCTATACAATTAGTCACCAATTTTAGTAGATAGATTATTAGGGGGTCTGTCCAAAGTAATCTGTGTGGAATGTAATCTGTGTTCTTGAATGATAGTGCCTATCTCTTCTGAAAAGATATTGCTAATGAAAGCAATTTTCCCCTCTTTCAGTTGATTTCATAGGTGGATTTGACTCTTACGGCTATCAAGGTCCACAGAAGACATCTCATTTACAGCTACAGCCCATGTATATGTAAGTACTTAACTTCTGAGATAATCTATGGAGTGCTAGGCAGATATTAAAGGATTATTAAACTGAAAGATTACATGTCTTAAAAATTCAGGTTAGGCAGACACCTTTCTTGATAGACTGAATTCAAGTTCTGCACTTAATCGCTAACATTAGCCTTTTTTGCAACATAATGATTTCTTGTGGTGGGATACCATGTGTCATATTTGTTTTAATAAAACTGATGTCCTGATATGGATTTTACTAACCTCCCTCAGGCAGACTGAGACTTGGTCTATACTACAGTCTACACCAAACTCCTGGTGTAGACATGCTGTGTCGACAGGAGGGTTTCTACCATCAACATAGCTACCACCTCTCAGGGAGGTGGATTAACCACACCAATGGGAGAAGCTCCTTGTTGGTGTAGGTAGCATCTTCACCAAGTGCTACAGTGCACTAGTGCAGTGCTATATGTGTAGACAAGTACTGAGTAAAATCTGACTAAGGATTTGGCCCAGTGATTTTAGCTAAGTTTATCAGAGGTTTAGAAACATATTATGCAGCAAACATAGTTAGCATTTCTCTCAGTAGAGCATCTATTCTTTGAGGTGTCCCTCTACTTTCTTTGTTCTCCTCACATCTGTTTTCTTTATTTTACTGGCATGTTGCTTTTGAAATCAGTTTAACTAGGATAGTATATTTTGACTATTCTGTGCGAGTGACAGTTCCCTCCACTGCCTAGAAATACAAGCTGATACATTTTGGGGTTGAGTGGAAAAGAAAATGTCAGCAAAAGCACAAGACTGGAGCAGATTTACACTGAAGTTCCTGCTCATCCTTAGACTGCAACATGGCAATGATTTACAAACATCACCTGTGCTAGTGCCAAGCAGAAAGCAAGTCACAGATTCATTACTGCCCAGGTGAATCTTGCCTCACTGCAATGCAAAGGTGTAACTCTGGGCGTTTGTTTAATATCACAAGCTCATTAGGTGAAAGTATGGCATGTGGTGACTTGCAAGAGGGCATCATTTCCTTTGTCCCTTTTCTCTTCCAATCATTTGTACTGAAGGAGAGAACTAAACATAACTAGGCAACATCAGTTCAACCCTAATACCCATTCAAACCGTAATGGAAACATTTAACTAAATCTTGTAATTACTTTTTTAAAAGGAAATCTGCTGATGAATGAGCAGCCATTATTATTTATGTGGGTCTGGTATTTACTCCTTTACTGGTTGTGGACCTCATACTGGGAGGATGCTCAGAACTTGTCCCTTGGTGAAGCATGCTAGTTTCTGGGGGGATTTTAACAGATTTAAATTACAGTAGTGCATAGCTCCCATTCCAGCCCAGCGTCAGCTTCCCATCTGTATGTGCTCAAAGATTTTTCACCTGCACTTTGGGCATCATGTTGTACATTTAGAAAATGTTATTTCCTTCCTTGTACTCTGTGTGGCTCATAGGTACTTAGAACAATTCTAATCCTATTTCTTTCTCAGTGTACTATACATTGTCATCAACATATGGAGCCCTCTGGCTGAGATATTATCCCATTCTCAGTGTTCCTTCTTCAAGAGTAGTTGATTGCATTTACGGAGCCTGCTAACACTGAGTGGAAGGAACACTGGAGCTATAGAAAAGAGAAGCCAATATAAATTTTAAAGCATGTAGCCGAGACAAAGAAAAATATGATGAACCTTTAAAACTGAATTCTGTTTTATGGCAGTACTGCTTTCTTGCGAGAATGTAGGTGATTTCTTTGCACTAACAGACAGAAATCAGTATGTAAGCTGATGTTGTTTCCAATAAACCCAGAGAAGGCATATTGTCATGTCCCACTGACAGTCAAACAAAGACATGTAATGTTTCCCTCTCACTGTACAGTATTTGATCAAGGTTCTATAGAATTTCTACCTGCAATGTTTAACCATCTTTGACAGCGTGTGGCAACAGCCTTATACTGCATATTGCAGGGGCAGGCTAGGAGCACACACACATGTGTATCCTGGAGCAATGCCTTGCCTTCAGCTCTGTTAACGTGGGCAGATCATTAGCTAGTGGAGTGACAAATTCAAATTCCAGTTTAATCAAACTGCAGTTTGACTAGCTTGTAGCACTTTTTAAGATAATACTTAGTGGAAATTGCATCCCTGAAATGATAACAGAAGACTACTTGAGGCTGCTTTAAAGCTTTATTGGTATCTTTAGTTTTCCCATGGCTCTTGTCTACTGGAGAACAGCGATATTAACTAGGGTGACCAGACAGCGAGTGTGAAAAATCGGGATGGGGGTGGGCGGTAATAGGAGCCTATATAAGAAAAAGCCCCAAATATCGGGACTGTCCCTATAAAATTGGGACATCTGGTCACCCAAATATTAACCCCATAGGATTCAAAGGAAAAGTAATTTTAAAATAGCTAGACTTCACACTACCGTGTGTGGCCAAGATGATTTCTTTGTTTTACAAACAATCAACACTCCTCAGGACCCCTGTGAAGTAGGTAAAGGATATGCACATATTGCCAAATATGCTGTCAGCGAAATACAACCATCTCTGGGTTGGAATGTAGGAGCTGTTTAAAGTGCACAGAAACACAACACAACGGTGCAGGAAGAAACATGAAAAAGAATAGTGAGTTCAGTTTAAACTGCAGGGGAGTAGTTGCTCAACTCAGAATGTGGTTTGCCAACGAGGATTACTATGCAGGTCAAATTCTGACTTGGGCAATTATATTCCCCTTGCCTAAACTGAAATCATGCACAAACCATGGGCTTATTATTGACCACAAGTGATCAAGACCTAAATTTTGTAACTTATATGAAAACATCACAGTTCCCCTTAACACCATGTTGGGTTCTAGGCTCAGCACTGAACTAGAGGAAAGAGCACCATCTATTGAATCAGCAACACCACTTCCAGCAGCATTGAGCACTTCCTTGGAGGTCCCCTATCCATCCCAGTGCTGCTTAGTTTCAGAAATCTTCCAGGATCACAGCACAAGGCGGTATGTTTTCTGGACATATATGGTTAATCAAATCCCACTCTTCCAAGTATGTATAATTTCATCACTTGCAGGAATTAGCTAAATACATTGGACTAGATTAATCCATTTTGAGGAAATCTTCAGGTTGTGCAGAGCTGCCTTAGAAACTCCAACACCATCCACCTTCCTGGCCGCCAGTTGCAAGGAAGGTTCCTAGTAGAGAGGGAGTATAGTTTGGGCATTCCTATATGCAGTGCTCCGAGGCTGCTGAAATAAACCCTTGGAGCTATGGACAGCCTGACCAAAATTAAAGTATCTTTAAGGTTGCTCTAGTTTATGCGAGGTATAAAGGGTGTATAAAGGTGACTTAAGGCCACCTATGCAGTCTCCTTTCTCCATTTTTGCACTGAATGCAGCTCAGCTGGACCTGAGGATATGCACCATTGTGTCTATGCAGAGAGAGAAGAGAGGTGGCCTTCCTCTGTAGTACTGGGTATCAGAGGCAGATATTTGTTTGTTATTTATGTTGTAGTAGCACCTGTTGGCTCCAATCAGGGTGAGGGTACAATTGTGTTAGGCACTGTGCAAAAGCAAAGGAGGACATACTTTCTTCTCTGACAATATAAACGTTCAGGGATCTAATCTGAGTATGGCTGCTCCTGTGTGGTGCCCATAAAGTTTGTTGAATTGTGGATTACAGCACGGATTTCAATAATGAGTGCAGAGATTCATCCCCACATATTTAACATTTTTGATCATATAAGGAAACCTCACAAATCTTACATTTGTGCAGTTCCAAGGTATTTCTTAGCCTTCACCAGCAAGTTGTTCACAGGAACCGATTGATTTTTTGGATTATGATAAGAGAATTCCATCAACCTGAATTTTTATTTGTATTCTAAATATCTATTATGTTTATTATTTAAGTGCCGGCAATGTGCTCCATGCTGCACAAGACTCAAAACACAGGCAGTTGTGTACAAATCATTTTCCTTTCCTTCCTTCCTAGTCATACTCGTTTACAAACTGTCTGACCATAGAAATAGGCTATAAAAGCCGCCCAAAAACATGCAGTCTAAATAGAACCAAACAGAGCTGGTGTCCATACACACCTCTACCCTGATATAACGCTGTCCTTGGAAGCCCAAAAATCTTACTGCGTTATAGATTAAACCGCGTTATATTGAACTTGCTTTGATCCGCCAGAGCATGCAGCCCTGCCCACCCTGGAGCGCTGCTTTACCGTGTTATATCTGAATTCATGTTATATCAGGTCATGTTATGTCAGGGTAGAGGTGTACATCCGTCCCAGGCTAACACAGCTGATACCCCACAATGCAGCTTCAGGCATTCTGTGTTGAAGATGCCAGTGCCCACTTTCAGACAATAGGACAGGAGTGTGCTCACAAGCTTTGCATGATAAGGCGAGGGAAATGAATAGTCCAAAAATGGAAGAACTAGCCTAGAAGGCAAACTGCACACTAGGAGTTGCTCAGTGGCACTGGAATAAGTGCCAGTGAAATAAAAAAAAATTAGAGCTGTTGATTAATCACAGTTAACTCATGCGATTAACTCAAAGAAATTCATTGCAATTAAAAAAAATGTGATTAATAGCAGTTTTAATCACACTGTTAAACAATAGAATACCAATTGAAATTTATTAAATTTTTTGGATGTTTTTCTATATTTTCATATATAGACTCTCATAGACTCATAGACTCTAGGACTGGAAGGGACCTCGAGAGGTCATCGAGTCCAGTTCCCTGCCCTCATGGCAGGACCAAATACTGTCTAGACCATCCCTGATAGACATTTATCTAACCTACTCTTAAATATCTCCAGAGATGGAGATTCCACAACTTCCCTAGGCAATCTATTCCAGTGTTTAACTACCCTGACAGTTAGGAACTTTTTCCTAATGTCCAACCTAAATCTCCCTTGCTGCAGTTTAAGCCCATTGCTTCTTGTTCTATCATTGGAGGCTAAGGTGAACAAGTTTTCTCCCTCCTCCTGATGACACCCTTTTAGATACCTGAAAACTGCTATCATGTCCCCTCTCAGTCTTCTCTTTTCCAAACTAAAGAAACCCAATTCCTTCAGCCTTCCTTCATAGGTCATGTTCTCAAGACCTTTAATCATTCTTGTTGCTCTTCTCTGGACCCTCTCCAATTTCTCCACATCTTTCTTGAAATGTGGTGCCCAGAACTGGACACAATACTCCAGTTGAGGCCTAAACAGGGCAGAGTAAAGCGGAAGAATGACTTCTCGTGTCTTGTTTACAACACACCTGTTAATGCATCCCAGAATCATGTTTGCTTTTTTTGCAACAGTATCACACTGTTGACTCATATTAAGCTTGTGGTCCACTATGACCCTAGATCTCTTTCTGCCATACTCCTTCCTAGACAGTCTCTTCCCATTCTGTATGTGTGAAACTGATTGTTCCTTCCTAAGTGGAGCACTTTGCATTTATCTTTATTGAACTTCATCCTGTTTACCTCAGACCATTTCTCCAATTTGTCCAGATCATTTTGAATTTTGACCCTGTCCTCCAAAGCAGTTGCAATCCCTCCCAGTTTGGTATCGTCTGCAAACTTAATAAGTGTACTTTCTATGCCAACATCTAAATCGTTGATGAAGATATTGAACAGAACCGGTCCCAAAACAGAACCCTGCGGAACCCCACTTGTTATACCTTTCCAGCAGGATTGGGAGCCATTAACAACTACTCTCTGAGTACGGTGATCCAGCCAGTTATGCACCCACCTTATAGTAGCCCCATCTAAATTGTACTTTCCTAGCTTATCTATAAGAATATCATGCGAGACTGTATCAAATGCCTTACTAAAGTCTAGGTATACCACATCCACCGCTTCTCCCTTATCCACAAGGCTCGTTATCCTATCAAAGAACGCTATCAGATCAGTTTGACATGATTTGTTCTTTACAAATCCATGCTGGCTATTCCTTATCACCTTACCACCTTCCAAGTGTTTGCAGATGATTTCTTTGATTACCTGCTCCATTATCTTCCCTGGCACAGAAGTTAAACTAACTGGTCTGTAGTTTCCTGGGTTGTTTTTATTTCCCTTTTTATAGATGGGCACTATATTTGCCCCCTTCCAGTCTTCTGGAATCTCCCCCGTCTCCCATGATTTCCCAAAGATAATAGCTAGAGGCTCAGATACCTCTTCCATTAACTCCTTGAGTATTCTAGGATGCATTTCATCAGGCCCTGGTGACTTGCAGGCATCTAACTTTTCTAAGTGATTTTTTACTTGCTCTTTCCTTATTTTCTCTTCTAAACCTATCCTCTTCCCGTAAGCATTCACTATACTAGACATTCCTTCAGACTTCTCAGTGAAGACCGAAACAAAGAAGTCATTAAGCATCTCTGCCATTTCCAAGTCTCCTGTTACTGTTACCCCCTCCTCATTGAGCAGTGGGCCTACCCTGTCCTTAGTCTTCCTCTTGCTTCTAATGTATTGATAAAAAGTCTTCTTGTTTCCCTTTATTCCCATAGCTAGTTTGAGTTCATTTGTGCCTTTGCTTTTCTAATCTTGCCTCTGCATTCCTGTGTTATTTGCCTATATTCATCCTTCGTGATCTGACCTAGTTTCCATTTTTTATATGACGCCTTTTTGTTTTGTAGGTCACGCAAGATCTCAAGGGTAAGCCAAGGTGGTCTTTTGCCACATTTTCTATCTTTCCTAACCATCGGAATAACTTGCTTTTGGGCCCTTAATAGCGTCCCTTTGAAAAACTGCCAACTTTCCTCAGTTGTTTTTCCCCTCAGTCTTAATTCCCATGGGACCTTGCCTATCAGCTCTCTGAGCTTACCAAAATCCGCCTTCCTGAAATCCATTGTCTCTATTCTGCTGTACTCCCTTCTACCCTTCCTTAGAATTGCAAATTCTATGATTTCATGATCACTTTCACCCAAGCTTCCTTCTACTTTCAAATTCTCAACAAGTTCCTCCCGTATATCGTATTGTGTTGAAATTGAAATCAAAGTGTATATTATTTTTGATTACAAAGAAATAGTATTTTTCAATTCACCTCGTACAAGTACTGTAGTGCAATCTCTGTCATGAAAGTGCAACTTACAAATGTAGATTTTTTTGTTACATAACTGCACTCAAAAACAAAACAATGTAAAACTTCAGAGCCTACAAGTCCACTCAGTCCTACTTCTTGTTCAGCCAATCACTAAAGCTAACAAGTTTGTTTACATTTACAAGAGACAATGCCACCCTCTTCTTATTTACAATGTCACCAGAAAGTGAGGACAGGCATTTGCATGGCACTTTTATAGCTGGTACTGCAAGGTATTTACGTGTCAGCTATGCTAAACATTCATATGCCCCTTCATGCTTCAGCCACCATTCCAGAGGACATGCTTCCATGCTGATGATGCTTGTTACAAAAATAATGTGTTAATTAAATTTGTGACTGAACTCCTTGGGGGAGAATTGTATGTCCCCTGCTCTGTTTTACCGGAATTCTGCCGTATATTTCATGTTATAGCAGTCTCAGATAATGACCCAGCACGTGTTCATTTTAAGAACACTTTCACTGCAGATTTCACAAAACGTAAAAAAGGTACCAATGTTAGATTTCTAAAGATAGCTACAGCACTCAACCCAAGGTTTAAGAATCTAAGTGTCTTCCAAAATCTGAGAGGGACAAGGTGTGGAGCATGCTTTCAGAAGTCTTAAAAGAGCATCACTCCAATGCGGAAACTACAGAAACCAAACCACCGAAAAAGAAAATCAACCTTCTGCTGGTGGCATCTGACTCATAATGAAAATGAACATGCGCTGGTCCACACTGCTTTGGATTTTTATTGAGCATGTCCCCTGGAATGGTGGTTGAAGCATGAAGGGACATATGAATCTTTAGTGCATCTGGTGTGTAAATATCTGGTGTGTAAATATCTTGAGATGCCAGCTACAACAGTGCCATGAGAACACCTGTTCTCACTTTCAAGTGACTTTGTAAACAAGAAGCAGGCAGTGTTATATTCTGCGAATGTAAACAAACTTGTTCGTCTGAGTGATTAGCTGAACAAGAAGTAGGACTGAGTAGACTGCAGGCTCTAAAAATTTACATTGTTTTATTTTTGAATGCAGTTTTTTGTGCATAATTCTACATTTGTAAATTCAACTTTCATGATAAAGAGATTTGACTCCAATACTTGTATTAGATGAATTGCAAAATACTATTTTTTGTTTTTTTACAGTGCAAATACTTGTAATCAAAAATAAATATACAGTGAGCACTCTACACTTTGTATTATGTGTTGTAATTGAAATCAATATATTTGAAAATGTAGAAAACACTCAAAATATTTAAATAAATGGTATTCTATTATTGTTTAACAGTGTGATTAATCGCAATTAATTTTTTTAATCACTTGACAGTCCTAAAAAAATATTTTGAGTTTTGGAACACGGTTCTGCACTGTGTGATCATTGCCCTGGGAGAACGTCGGAGGGTGGGCAATGTGAAAAGAAAGTAAATAGAGAGAGATTTTCCCTATGTTGTTCACAATAAACATGTCTGTTCAAGAGAAGAAGAGATGAAACAAAAAAAAAATCCCTGAAGCCTAATGCACTGGAGAAATTGTTTCTTGAGTAAAGATTTCCTTGTTATTCTATTAGGTCTGTGAGCCTTTGAGTTATCTGTCATGTATATGCTACACAGAAATATTTGTAGGCTTTGCTTTTTGGTTAAATGCAGTTTACTTTATGGAGGGACCTGAGCTATGAAATTCAGATCAGGATCCAAATGTCCCCAAAGAGTGAGGAGGTTTGGATTCAGTGACTCGGTTTGATCCATCTCTAGTTTGTTTGTTTGGCCTCCTCTGTTTCCAATGTCCTCCGCCTGCTGAAATTGCATAATCACTCTGCCTGTATTGGTCTCCTAGCCTAATCTGCAGCTACATGACTGAATACTAATTTTACGTACATTAGATCAAAGAACTAAAGTCCATTGTGCCCTTTTGTCATTCACATTGTCTGAAGAGCAGATGTTAGCAAGGCATAGGTCTAATCAGCAGAATAGGGCCCCTGATATTAGCAAGCATCATAATGCCCAATTCATCACAGTGATATGAATATGATATCATGTGATTGTCTCTTTCAGCTGAAATACCTTAATTAGGACTTATATTTGAGTAATTTAAACAATACAAGCAAAGTTTCACTCAGGTAAACTACCACTGAACTATATAGCAACTGGTACCAATACAAGTTTAGCCATAGGACTCTTACTAAAGTCAGCAGCTTTGCAGCTAAAACCTTGCACAATTACTTTGCTGAGGTAGCCACAGGTGACTTAACTGTGCAGCTGCTTTTCAGCCATTCTGTTCTATGTACCAAACTGGGGGTTTTTTTTTCCTAAAGGCATCTGCATTTTGCTGAATTACTATTGTTCAGGTCATCCTCCAGGTTACACATGGTCAGCAGCCTCAGAGGATTACATAATTAAATACTGCTCCTACCCAGAATCAAGGTTTTGAGAACTTGCATCAAATACCTTGATAATATTTTAAAAGATGCTAAAGAGATTATTTGAGTAAATCACTTGCCTGTCCTTTCTTTCTGTGCACACAGGTATGCAATCTGTCTGACCATACAAACAGGGTATTAAGGCAGAGGAAGTGATCTCTGTTTCCAGGAGGTTGTTTTGGAAAGGCTAGTTGCACATGTTTGCAGTCTAGTGGGTGCCTGAAGTGGAGGGAGGTGATGCATCAATCCATCTGTTAGTTGATTACAAATATCTTTTTTTCCCCTCTCTCTCTTTTAGGTCAAAATGAACAAGGTGACTTCTGTGTGGGGGCTGAAGGACCTTTCAAAAAACTTGTTTCAGGATGGCCCCCTGTGTTCTACAAACAGCAAAAAAACAACCTTTGTGTTTTAAAAAAAAAAAGAATGAGTATACGCTGAGACAGAGAAACAAAAGGTGCATTCGACCTCTCTTTCCAACAAGTACAGCCAGAGATGCATATTACCCCCTTCTTGGATTTTCTGAATACACAAAAACAACTGCCAGGTCTTTGGAAGGTTCAAAAGGAGAAGCATTGGTGCCATCTGCTGGCTATTACCTGTGTTTACTACCTTCATTCCTACTTATTTGAGTTATGAAATGATTTCGTCCAATTCAGTTCTTTCTGAGACCACTTGCACCAAGTCTCCTTAGGCATTATAATATTAAAAAAATACCATGATGACCTTGTAACAGAAGCCAATAGACAGCAAGTTGTTTGCCCTAAAGGCTGTACAAGTACATATTTGCCTTAACCCAACTAAGTTGCACATCAGAGAAACTCAGTGCAGGCTTACTGAAACGACTTCCTTTAGATTCAACCTGCTGCTGTTAATTCTGAAAGCCTTTTTTTTGTGTGTGTGTCAGGGAATAAGGCTCTTGTTGCTCAACAGCTCCAGACTGACCACATACAAAAACTGCCAGCCATCAGAGAAGTGCTTTACTAATGAGCCTTCACAATGGTCAAGAAAACAAACAATTTATAATGCTTAAAAGAGAAATTGATCTCTGGGATTGGGAAAAGGGGTAAAGGGAATCCCTCATTAAACCACTAACTGAACCTACTGGAAATAAACAACAGTGTTTCATAACCCCACTGTTTTTATTTATCACACTGTAGGTGCTTTTATAACTAACTCTAAATATGTCTTTTACTAACTACAGAGACATCCGCAGATTTCTAGCAACAGAGGCCAACTGAATATGTATTAGCTACATTTACTCTTTTATATCTAATTTAAATTGAAAATCCTATGTAAGTGAGCATTCTTTTTTCTAATTGCACCGGAAGGGATCTAACTTCTTTGGTTTGTTTTGGTTGGCATAGAGTGGGGAGGGACTAGCTGCATTGGTGAAATATTGGAGATCTTTTTTGTGGTATATTTGGGGATCCGTTGTGTGTTAGAATGTGTATTTTATCTTCCTGTAAAATTGTGGCTGAAAAAAACTGTGCTGTTATGTAGTTGGCAACAAGATGCCTTTGGGGATTTTACTAGTAGGTCAATGTGTTTATGACATATTCTGAACTCATAGGAACATTTGTTTTGTTCTGAATTTGATCTGTATTTTCAAGCACTTAGGCAACTTTCATTAGAAAAAAAATATTTTGCTCAGGCTTTTCAGGAACTTGAATTGTCATTCTTTCTTTGTTCAGAAACTGCACAGACAAATGCACACACCTGCCACACGCACCTGCCAGCCACTGTCCTTGAGGGCATGAGTGTTCAGTGTTTGGAAAGGTGCAAGATCGTCACAAAGCGACTCTTTTCCTAGCTTGCCAAACCTTCACAGTTTCTGTGGCTTATAGGTACCATTGCCCTGTGCACTAAATCTACTTAGCCATTGCTATAGAAATTGACGCCCTTTGCTGTGTATGCATGAATGTAATGTGTCACAAACAATAAATCTGGACAATGACAGTGGAACAAGCATTCCCCACTAAAAATAAGATACAAGACAGGTTTAGAAACTATATTAATTTTGTAAGATTTTCTATATATGTGTGTATGTGTGCATGTATGTATGTATGTATGTATATATAATACACACCTACATATATTGAGGGAAGATGCATAATGTTATAGCTTGAACATGGGGCTAAGAGCCAGGAATTCCTGAGTTCCTGATAAGCTATGTGACCATAGACAAGTAACTTAGGCCCTGGACCAGCAAACCCCTTAAAAACATGCTTAATGTCATTGGCTGAATTGGTGTCTTCTTCACAAAAATTCCTATGTGGGTGCCTAAATTTAGACCCCCTAAATCTATATTTAGAAGACCTGGCTGGTAATGGAATTTCCTTTCTATGGAAAATTCCGACAGTTCAAACTTTTTTCATTCGGAATCAGAAAAAAAAGCTGAAATTTCTTGCAAAACAAAATATCTGACAAATTTTGAGTGGAGGCCATTGAAACATGTTGTTGCTGTTGAATCACTTTGTTTTCATCATATTGATTTATTTCCTTTAGACTTTTATATTTGATTAAAAATTAAATGTTTATATATGTATATAAATTAAATATAAAAGTCCAAATGAAATTAATCAAAATGTCTAAACAAAATGAGAAAGTCAAAACAATTCATTTTCACTTCTTCCTCTCAAAAATATTGTTCCAATGAAGCATTTTGATTTTAACACAACTACATTTTTCATTTACATTTTTTTTGACCATCTCTAGTATTTAGGCACCAAAATAGTGGCCTGATTTTCAAGGATAATGAGCAGTCATGTCTTGCGTTGACTTTCCATTCACATTGAATGGGAGCTATTAGTGCTCTGCACCTTTGAAAGTCAAGCAATTTATTTAGGTGCCTCAGCATAGATTTAGGAGCCTAACTTTAGGCATCCAAGTTAGAAAAGTTTGTCCTTAACATCTCTCTGTTTCAGTTCCCCCAGCTATAAAATGTGAATAATAATAACTACCTCACACAGTGATTGTGAGGATTAATTAATGTTTGTGCAGTGCTTAGAATTACTATGTAAGTGCTAAGTATTATAAATAATGTGTGTATATTTATATATTGCATATGTACACACATATGTATACATACACTAAGTATATAGAGATATATACACATATATAAAGTAGGCATTCATATTCCTGCTTAAGTTGCAGTGAAAGCACTAGTATTTCAGGACTGTTGACTACTACACTAAAGGATGATGTTTTGGAAGCAGTTTGGAGCACAGTAGTGTGAGAATATCTGGAATGACATTTTTGATTTGTACAGCTGTATCCGCCTCAAAATCCAGTAAAGAATGTTATTTTTCTAGGCTGGGTTTTTGTTATAAAGCTAAATATTCAGAAGGCAAGAGTTACAATCCAAATGTGTCTTTTTTTTCTTTTTTGCGTTTGTTCATTCTGAATGTATTTTTAACAAAAGTGATTTTTTTTTTACTTACAAGTGTAATTTGCATTAAAAAAAATGAAAAAAATATAGGTTTCCAAGCTGTTCATGGCCCCCTGCTACTATTCACAACTTGCAAGAAAATTAGGATTACAGTTCCTGGCTGAACAACAATACAGAATGAGGACTCCTTTTAAATTTACAAGATTCCCATCCTAATCTGTGCAATACATGAATGTGTCAGTGCTGAAAAGAAACTGCCAGGTCATGACATCATTTTAACTGAGTAATAGGTAACATGTATTTTCATTATCTCCTGACACTGAAAGGATTCTTTTACAAGGCTGGCTGCAATAGACGCATGTCATTTAGAAAATGTCTTTTTATTTTGTCTACTCATCAGGAATTTTAAGTCTTTGACAGGTTTGCAGTTACCAGCAGTGCTAAGTACTGTATTAAGTAATCCTAGTTAAGAGGGAGCTATGTAATATGGATTTTTCCACTGCAGTTCATTTTTTAAAATGCTGCTTCATTGCCCATACAGTGAAATAACACAATAAAATGAAAATGGGTCTTAAGCAACCACTTCAAGGGACTCTCAAAAATTGGTTACTTTAGACTGCATGCTTAATAAAGGTGGCACAGAATTCTATTCAGTATGTTCAGGGATACTTCAGGGTGTTTTCTTAAGGTAGGTGATTGCTTAGGAAGAGTGGCCTTTTGTATGGGTATTTTAATCCTTTCTTTATTATTGTTCTGTGAATACCCTCATAGGTACTGTGTACGTGATACATTTCAGACGTGTGAGAGGACAAGATCTGTGTCCAAGAATGCTGGTTATGGTACTCAGCTATTATGTAGCATTTTGGAAGGGGTTGGGCCAGACTATAAACTACAAATGTTATACGCAGTGTTTCCTGGTTTTATCTAGATGGGTTTTATCTATTAACTCTGAAACTGATGCTTTTAATCTTTTTAAATACTGACGGCCGCCCCCCAAAAACAGTGAAGCACCCTCTCTCACACACACAACCTTCAGAATGCTATACAAAATTGAGTGTAAAATCAAACCTGAAGTCCTGGACCATTTTTATTTTTCAGTGAGAATGAATTGTCTGTATTTTTCTTCTTAAACTTTATTAATCAGAAAACAAGTTTGTTCTTGCGAAGACTTGTAGTGAGTTAAATCTGGCTGAAGGTGACTCATGCATTCATCAGGTTTGTATTCTAGTTATTCCCTTACTATTACAGCCCCCTAGTATTATATATGAATTATGGACTTCTCTGAATTGACATTGAGCCTAAACCAGATTTTATTAAAGAACACCACTGGTTAGATATGCTGCAGGCAGCAATGTATCAATTGCTCCATTACAACTTGAGAATAATGTAGATTGGATGCTGGCTACACACTTCAGAAAAGAGTATGTGCTTTTAAATGTATCCAGCTCTTGTGACAAATGCACTTTAGACTGACATAATCTATTTATACACAGAACAGGCATCATACTGACTAAGTGCTGGCTAACCTTATCCTCAGACTTCCAATAAGAGTACCAATTAGTGCCAACTGGATTTGTGATACATACATCTTTCCACTAGACCCTGGACTGAGACCACCAATGCGACTGAACCTGGACTGAGGCCATCAGTTCATAGCAAAAGAGTGTTCCTGTTCTTCTGTCAGGTGCTCTCAGCTGTTTGGTTGCATCATAGTGTGGCGCATGGATCATATCAGCATGTATTTTAACTTGGAGAAAAATGGCACACAATTAATGCCAGATTAGATAACAATTAGCCACATGTAGCATAGTACATATGTTCCTTACACATCGCTTGCCACTAATTGCCTTTCCAGAAACCCAGAAGTGTGTTTTTTTAATATACATTCTTTCTTTAGCAGGCCCTTTATCAGGCATCTGGCTCCTAAATCAATTGTAAAGTCCATCTTTATGGACCTGGTCCAAAGCTAACTGAAGTCATAGAGTCTTCCCACTGACATCAGTGGGCTTTGGATCAGGCCCTACTAAACATGCCACTTTCTTTGCATATTAAATAGCTCAGCCCTGCTGTCTCCACAGCCTCATTCACTGCACTTCCACATTCACCTGTCCCCTGCTTGGCCCTCACATGGTGCCTAATGGGCCACCATCTTCCTCTAGGAAGCCTAACTTGGGAAACAATGGGAGTAGTGTCCATCTTGCTGAGGGAAGTCTATAGCTTCCATCTCACTGACATGAATGGGGGCGGGGAGTGGCAGCCATTTTGGATAAGGGCAAAACTTCAAGCAATTGAAGACCAAAGTCAACCCCTTTAAAAAAACAAATATCATGAGACTCACAATAAAATTGCAAGAGTTGACAACACTGCAATCACAATGGCATTCAAGGACTTTCTTTTTCTCTTAAGCTAATCCTTGTAGAAATCATTTTCAAATGTGTAATATTTGCTAAAAGCTATAGTTCAGTGACTAGACGTGGACCAGAACTATATAGGCACTGCACAAACACAGAAACAGACCGCTCCTGTCCCAAAGTGCTTAGAGTCTAAGTAATCTAGGCACAGTAGAAATAGCAAAATGCAAGTTTGTAGCTATGATACAAAAAGTAGATGTAACACAGCAGGGAGAGAATTTTAGGGTGTAAGAAAGGAGATTATAGCCATAAAGTTATATTGTTAATTAGTGTAACTGTGCACACCTTGATATTTCACTAATATTTTGAATGTAGTTATTGGTTCACTAGAGGCAAAAATACTTTTGCTTGTTCTAGTTATTTATTTTCATATTAGCTATGTTGTGGTATAAGGCCACAGAATTTGGTTTAATTAGATTGGAGTTTAGTAGTTTTGCATGCATTGTTGTGTTTTTACTATCATGTCAGCCGCATAGGCACTTTATTATGGTAGTTAAATCAAAATATATTAATAATGAAATGGTCAAAGCTTTACAGAAAACAAATAATTTTTGGAAAATCATCACTGGTGTGTAGATAGTTACTAACCAGAACACTAGGCCAAATGTGATGTCATAAGGGACTCAGCCTGCTCTAGGTAGATGAAAGAGCTGTTTGCCTTAGAGATGTGTCTATGTATTGTAGGTCACTTTTTAAAACTGCAATAATATGAATTTCATTGTCAAGGGAGATCATTATTGTGCCTTATGGGTGAATTTCAACCCTGCCACAGCAGAAGGCCTATACAAGTATAGTTCATGCTGGCCCTTTGTTGAGGAGTGATTTCACCCTAAGAGTTTACTTCCTAGATGTAGTGAATCATCCCAGATTAATCAAAGTGGACTAGCAATTGATGACATCTTCATCATCTGGACCCATGGGAAGGAGACTCTGGAAAAATTCCACCATGATTTCAACAGCTTCCACCCCACCATCAACCTCAGCCTGGACCAATCTACACGGGAGGTCCACTTTCTTGACACCACGGTGCAAATAAGTGATGGTCACATTAACACCACCCTATATCGAAAACCCACCGACCGCTATGCCTACCTTCATGCCTCCAGCTTCCATCCCGGGCACATCACACGATCCATTGTCTACAGCCAAGCACTGAGGTACAACCGCATCTGCTCTGACCCCTCAGACAGAGACCAACACCTACAAAATCTCCACCAAGCATTCTCAAAACTACAATACCCGCACGAGGAAATAAGGAAACACCATCACAGGACCTAACCAGATCAGCCACACCATCACTGGTTCATTCACCTGCACATCCACCAATATAATATACGCCATCATATGCCAACAATGCCCCTCTGCTATGTACATCGGCCAAACTGGACAGTCTCTACGGAAAAGGATAAATGGACACAAATCAGACATTAGGAATGGCAATATACAAAAACCTGTAGGAGAGCACTTCAACCTCCCTGGCCACACTATAGCAGACCTTAAGGTGGCCATCCTGCAGCAAAAAAACTTCAGGACCAGACTTCAAAGAGAAACTGCTGAGCTTCAGTTCATCTGCAAATTTGACACCATCAGCTCAGGATTGAACAAAGACTGTGAATGGCTTGCCAATTACAGAACCAGTTTCTCCTCTCTTGGTTTTCACACCTCAACTGCTAGAACAGGGCCTCATCCTCCCTGATTGAACTGACCTCGTTATCTCTAGCTTGCTTGCTAGCACACATATATACAACTGCCCCTGGATATTTCCATTACATGCATCTGAGGAAGTGGGTATTCACCCACGAAAGCTCATGCTCCAAAACGTCTGTTAGTCTATAAGGTGCCACAGGACTCTTTGCTGCTAGCTACACTTGTACAGAGACCCCGATCTCAGGAGGGCCCTCTGACCAGCTGGCTGGTTTTTAACCAGCCTCAACAGTTTTCCTTCTGCACTGCTGGTTGCAGTGTGACTGTGGGGGAGGTTCACGTGTGATATGTAAGTGACAAGTTGGAAGAATCCCCATCCCATTCCAACCGTTGCTGCACGGGGCCACCAGCAGCTGCTTCCACTACAGCCTGCAGGTCCCATGGCTGCTGGGAGTGCTGTAGGCACAATACCCAGGTCTCATTCTGTGAGCTGGCCCTCAATGTCCAACGTAGCAGCTCCTGCTCCACTTGGCACCAAAAAGCAGGATGGACCCCAAGGCTTGCCAGCAAGGAGGGCTAGGGAGCTGGACTGGGGTTGGGGAGACAGGGGCTTCTGAGAGCTTGGGAGGGGATGGTAGGGGGGCTCCCTGGACTGAGGCTCCTGGGAAGGCGTGGTTTTAGATGTCATGAGTCAAGGAAAGGCAGGGGTCAGGCTGATGTTGAGGGGAAAAGGCCTCAGAGAGGAAGAGGAGGGGCAATCTGGTGGGGGGGTTGCCTTGGAGGGGAAGAGGATGGTGGTGATGGGGCAGGGTGAGGAACACCTCAGAGGGAAAGAGGAAGGTTAGGCTGGTGGTGGGTGGCAGTGACTGGAAGGGGAAGAGGGGAGGTCAGGCTGGTGGTGGGGGAGTACCTGGGAGGGGAAGGGGGGTCAGGCTGGTGAGGGGGAGCAGTACCTGAGAGAGGAAGGGGAGTCAGGCTGGTGGGGAGAACAGTACTTGGGAGGGCAGGATGGGGGTCAGGCTAGTGGGGGGAGCAGTACCTGGGAAAGGAGGATGGGGGTCAGGCTGGTGGAGGGGAGCAGTACCTGGGAGAAGTAAGGAGGGTCAGGCTGGTGAGGGGAGCAGCACCTGGACGGGGAGGACGGGGGTCAGGCTGGTGGAGGGGAGCAGCACCTGGGAGGGGAAAAGGGGGGTCAGGCTGATGGGAGGGAGCAGTACCTGGGAGGGAAAGGTGAGTCAGGCTGGTTGGGGGGAGCAGCACCTGCGAGGGGAAGGGAAGGCAAGCTGGTGGGGGGGGAGCAATACTTGGGAGGGGAGGACGGGGGTCAGGCTGGTCAGGGGAGCAGCACCTGGGAGGGGAAGGGGAGTCAGTTTCATGGGGAGGAGTAGTACCTGGGAGGGAAAAGGGGGGTTGTCATAACTGTCCTACTCAGATCTGAACCTTAGATTTCAGAACATGAGAAGCTAGCATGAAACCTCCAAACTTAATTACCAGCTTGGATCTGATATCGCTGCCACCAGCCAGAAGATTCCAGTGTCTGGCTCACTCTGGTCTCCCCAAAACCTTCCTTGGGGGACCCCAAGACTCAGATTCCTTGAGTCTCACAACAAAGGGGAATAAACCATTTCCCTTCCCCCTCCTCCCCTCTAGGTGTTCCCTCCCTGGGTTCCTGGAGAGATATACAGATTCAAGCTCCGTGAATCTAAACAAAGGGATTCCACCCTCTTTACCTCCTCCCAGATTTCCCCGCCCTGGGTACTCTGGGAGATTCCCTTTTTCAAGTCCTTGAAACACAAGTACCGAGAGATCTAATCTCTCTCCCCCCTCACCCAGAGGGTATGCAAAGTCAGGCTTAGTAAATCTAACACAAAGAGATTTTCCCCCTCCCTTCGTTTCTTAGCCTTAACCAGTGAAAAACACTCAAACAGGTCTTAAAAAGAAAGCTTTATATAAAAAGAAAGAAAAAGGACATAAAATGGTCTCTGTATCAAGGTGACAATATACAGGGTCAATTGCTTAAAGGAAAAAATGAATAAACAGCCTTATCCAAAAAGAATACAATTTAACACATTCCAGCAACTACACATATGTAAATACAAAAAAAAACAATATAAACCTATTGTCTTACTATCCTTGTACTTACAACTTGGAAACAGAAGATTAGAAAGCCTGGAGATAGAAAGATCACTCTCAGAGCCGAGAGGGTCACCGGACCAAGACAAAGAACAAAGAACTCACACCCAAAACTTCCCTCCACCCAGATTTGAAAAAGTCTTGTTTCCTGATTGGTCCTCTGGTCAGGTGTTTGGTTCCCTTTGTTAACCCTTTACAGGTAAAAGAACATTAACCCTTAGCTATCTGTTTATGACAGAGGTTCAGGCTGGTGGATGCAGGCATTGTCAGGTTTTCTACCCCTCAGCGGTTAAAACCTAGTTTGAGCCAGCCATTACTGATATGGGAGCAGGAAGGCCAAACTTCAGTGAGTGGGATTGCAGCCTGGTAAGCTGTGTTTCAGTGCTGCTCAGCTTTGGTGCCCTAGAGCTGGACTGCTTCTTGGCACTCTCCCAGACGGCCATGGCAATCAGAGTCACGTAAGAGCAGGGGATGCTCCTTGGGTCCCTTTTCAGGGTTCGGCTTGTCTTTGGCATGTTTTGCCTCCTTATTAGCAGGGGTGGCTCCAGGCACCAGCATGCCAAGCGCGTTCCTGGGGCGACAAGCCACGGGGGGCGCTCTGCCGGTCACCACAAGGGCGGCAGGCAGGTTGCCTTTGGGGGCATGCCTGCAGAGGGTCCGCTGGTCCACGGCTTCGGCGGACCTCCCGCAGGCATGCCGCCGAATCCACAGGACCGGGGACCTCCTGCAGGCGTGCTGCCAAAGGCAGCCTGCCTGCCGTGCTTGGGGCAGCAAAATACCTAGAGCTGCCCCTGCTTATTAGTGTTACTATCACGAGCCATCAGAGCCACAGCATCCTCTTCAGTGTCCCAGTAGTGAGCCGTCATGCCACCCAAGTCCACCATTCATCCCAGGGGAAAAAGAACCAGCTTTCCTGCTCGTTCAGCTGCTGAAGCCCAATCTCACAATCAGTGTCTCAGAATCAGTCTCTTATTTGCAGGGGCAGCTCCAGGCCCCAGCATGCCAAGCACGTGCTTGGGGCGGCATGCCGTGGGGGGTGCTCTGCCGGTCGCCGGGAGGGCAGCAGGCGGCTCCGGTGGACCTCCCACAGGCGTCCCTGCAGAGGGTCCGCTGGTCCCACTGCTCTGGTGGAGCATCTGCAGGCACGTCTGCGGGAGGTCCACCAGAGCAGCAGGACCGGCGACCGGCAGAGCGCCCCCCACTGTGTGCTGCCATGCTTGGGGCTGCGAAATGGCTAGAGCCACCCCCTCCTTATTTGTATTGATTCCAATCAATTTTGTGGCCAGAGCCAGCTGAGACTCAGTGCCTCTTACCCTTAGGAGCTGGTAAAGTTACTCCCTTCGCCCCACCCATTTTTCAATAGGCAGCGCCTTTCTCGTTCAGGAGAGTCTGATATCCAATACACTAATGTACTTGCTCTTTTCTGGTGTGTATGGTCTCCAGCAAATTTCACTTTTCAGCTATAGCTGGGGAGCCAGCTGGGCAGTGTCAAGTTCAGTTCTAAGTCTCATTTCATAAATACACTTAAGTGATTAGCCAACTTAGCAAATGCTTCACAGAGGAAAAGAAAGAGAGAGAGAGTGGGTGTGTGTTGTTGTTTTTTTAATTCAAATCACCATGTGTGTTTAAATTAAATATTTTATATCAATTAATATTAATATATTTCAGATTAGATTTTTAAAAGCCATCTCCAATCTAATAATAACTAATAAATGGAGATGTTATCATATTTATACACTATCACATGCGCTGTCTCATTTAAGGAAGGTGGGAGAGCCCCCAATTTCCATAGTGCACAGGGCCCTACAATTCTTTAATCTTATCTTGGAGGGAACAGAAAACAAAAGTTTCAGCTAATGACATCTCAGTAAACTAACAGAGTCCTATACAATACATGTTTATATATATATATATATATATATATATATATATATATATATATATATATATAAACATCCTATGCAACCTTTTATCCTGATATTGGTTTAAAGCAGCAGCTATGAAAGAACAACAACAACAAAAGACTGCAAATTGATGCTGTCACAAAAAGGATGATGGATTGATTCAATTAATCAGTAAGTCATTTCTAAGAGTTCTGCAGGGAATTATTTACCAAAGCCATACCCTGTTTATTCTCTTCTCTGGAGGGTATGAATGCTGTCATTTTTCTTCATTATTCTTCCTGTTTCATACATCAACTTTCGGTGCATATTCTCATCATGATGTGTGGGAAGCTGCACATGTAAATCTCCCCTCCCCCCCCCCACGCATTTACTTATTGAAAGCTTTGCACTGA
The DNA here is from genome assembly GCF_025201925.1 of Gopherus flavomarginatus. Taxonomy (NCBI): domain Eukaryota; kingdom Metazoa; phylum Chordata; order Testudines; family Testudinidae; genus Gopherus; species Gopherus flavomarginatus. Next base: position 121,207,542 of record NC_066620.1, on the reverse strand, counting down.
CCACTTCCACTAGTACAGCCTGCAAGCTTTGTTTATTGCCTTTCCAACAGCGAGAAACACTAAGCAGTATTTTCAAAATGAGAGTTTCTTTTTTATTTAATCTTTGTTTTTACTGTCTGACTCATATACAATAGATTTAGACCCCGATCCAGCAAAGCACTTAAGTGTGTGCTCAATTTTAAGCATGTGAATAATCCTATTGAAGCCAATGGGACGATGCCTGGGCTTGAAGTTAAATGCATATTTAAGCACTTTGCTGGATTGAGGGGGACAATTGGATCAAAATACTGACTCAACCATTATAATTATTTTAAATACTGCCTTAGGAGGACATACTTGGCCCTACCTAACCTTGGCACGGGAAAAAGATGCTGATGTTTAGGTGTTTGTGGTATTCCAAGGGTTAAATATAAGGAAATGATCCCTGCAGTGACAAGGCATATACTGTAAAATGAGATCAAAAACACAAAGAAGGAATAGTTGTGTATATGTGTAAATAAACACATATATATACAGTGGACATGCTTTAAAAGCTCATTCCGGTTTTAGAGATGTAGCTGGTTCTAGCAGCAGCTCTGATTTAAAATATAGGGAATATCACTAGAACTGGTAGTGCCTCTAAAACCAGAATGAACATTTTAAGTGTGCCTACTATTCATGTATCTAACTTATGGATGAGATTATAAAAAGTACTCACATTGGCCAAACTTTGCTCCACTGAAGTAGGTCCACTGGGTTACAGTTAGGCCATAGACTTCAGTGGAGCCATGAAAATTTATACTAGCTGAGGATCTACCCTAGAGTGTTTTTGAAAACTCCACCCTAGTTACATTTATACACACATACATTACATGTGGTGGTAACATCTGTGTTATGAAGGCAGCTGGGACACTAAGGGCATTAGCCATCTGAGTTTGCCAGCAGAGGAAAGAAGTGAGGTATTTTTTCTTCAACCTGCAGGTACTCTGCAAGGAAGAACCCACAATGAAAGGAAAATGGTGGTGTGCCAACACCACTGCTAGCTCTTGTGGAGACCCTGGACAGACAGATATCCTGACCCTGGAGGCTTCCACTCAGGCCTGGTCTTGACTTGCTGGGGACATGACCTGCATGTCACCACTGATAAAAGCCAGGCAGAGGGAACAACTCGATGTGAGACATGTCCGCTGATGGAGTCCCTCAGGAAGCAAGTAAGAGAACTGCAGGAAGAACAGGATCACAAAGACTTCATTAACAGGATGCACATGGAGATGGCTGGGATGGAGGATGCTACCCAACTAGAGAACCTAAGTGGGACTGGAGGAGGAAGGAGAACCATCTGCTCTGTGAAGAGGACACTGGCTGCTGGCCTTCTTAAGCAGTAGACAGTGCTCCACCCACCATCTGGTCCCCTGTCCATGCAGGTCAAGAACCGGCATGCTGTACTGGCAACAGGAGGAAAAAAGCAGACCCCAATGGCTGAGGAGGAGGAGCCATCTACCGCGAAGGCTGGGAGGCTCACAGCCACCAAACCAAAGAGGAGGAGGCTGAGGGTGCTAGTAATCAAGGACATCCTATTGAGGGGGATGGAGATACCCATCTGCCAAGCTGACCTGATATCCCAGTAGGGTGCTGCTTGCTTGGAGCCTAAATCCAAGACATTATGGAAATGTTTCTGATGATCATCCAGCCCTCTGACCGCTATCTCATGCTCTTCATCCATGTTGGCACTAGTGATACTGCCAGGATGACCCTGAGCAGATCAGCAGTGACCACTGGGAACCAGGATGGAGTCAGGGATGCAGGTTGTGTTCTTTTCTATTCTCTCAGCAGAGGGTAAGGGCTCCGGAAGGGATACATGCATCTTGGAGATGAGGGCCTGGCGTAGAGTGACCAGACAGCAAATGTGAAAAATCGGGACACTTTTTTTAAAGGGGGGCTATAGTTGCATATATAAATCAAAGCCCCTAATATCAGGACATCTGGTCACCCTAGCATGGCTGCGCAAGCAGTGTTGACAGGAGGGCTTTGGCTTCCTCATCCACAGGATGTTGTTCTGTGAAGGAGGACTGCTAGGAAGAGATGGGATCTACCTGATAAAAAACAGGAAGAGCATCATGGAAGATTGGTGAGGTCTTAGCATTCTGGAGAAGGGAAATCATATTGCCTATCTTTAAAAAGGGGAACAAAGTGGACACATGGAATTATAGACCAGTCAACCTAACTTTAAAACTTGGAAAGATACCGGAGCAAATTATTAAACAATCACTTACAGGATAGGGTGATAAGTAATAACCAACATGAGTTTGTGAAGAATAAATCATGTCAAACCAATCTAATTTCCTTCTTTGACAGGGTTACTGGCCTAGCGGATGTGGAAAATGCAGGAGACATGATATATCTTGATTTTACTAAGGCTTTTTACACAGTGCCACATGACATACTCATAAGCAAACTAGTGAAGTGTGGTCTGAATGTAATTACTATAAAGTGGAGACACAACTGATTGAAAAACTATATTCAAAGAGTAGTGGTTCACTGTCAGACTGGGAGGATGTATTTAGTGGGGTCTCCTGGGAGTCTGTCCTGGGTCCAATACTATTTAATATTTTCATTAATGACCTGAATAATGGTGTGCAAATTGCACTTATAACATTTGTAAATACCACCAAGCTGGAGGGGTTGCAAGCTGTTTGGAGGACAGGATTAGTATTCAAAAGGATTTGATAAATTGGAGAAATGATCTGAAATCAACAAGATTAAATTAACTAAAGATAAAGTGTAAAGTAATATACTTAGGAAGGAAAAATCAAATGCACAATTACAAAATGGGAAATAACTGGCTAGATGGTAGTACAACTTGAAAAGGATCTGGGAGTTATAGTGGATCACAAACTGAATATGATTTAACAATGTGATGCAGTTGCAAGAACGGCTAATATCATTCTGGGATGTATTAACTGGAGTGTCATATGTAAGATATGGATAGTAATTGTTCTGCTCTATTTGGTATCGATGAGGCCTTACCTGGAGTACTGTGTCCAGCTTTGGGTGCCATACTTTTAAGAAAGATCTGGAGTCTCTTCAGTTTTTCCACAGGAAAGCAATAAAAATGATAAAAAATGTTTAGAAAGCTTGACCTATGTGGAAAAGTTAAAAAAATAGATATGTTTAGTCTTGAAAAACAAAGATCTGAACGGGGAACCTGATAACGGTCTTCAAGTATGTTAAAGGGTTTTATAGAGAGGTCGATGATCAGTTGTTCTCCATGTCCACTGAAGGTAAGGACAACGAGTAATCAGCTTAAACTGCAGTAAGGGAGATGTAGATTTGATATTAGGAATAATTTTTTAACTATAAGGATAATTAAGCACTTGAATAGGCTTCCAACGGTGATTGTAGAAGCCCCCTCACTGGAAGTTTTTAAGAACAGGTTAGACAAACACCTATCAAGGATGGTCTACATTTAATTGGTTGTGCCTCAGTAAGGAAGACTGGACTAGGTGACTTCCTGAGGTCCTATCCAGCCAGACATTTCTATGATTCTGTGATAATTTGCAGTCATGTGACATTTTGCCTTTACCATGCATCTCTGAGCGCCTCATTTGTTCTCTGACCACAAATTTCCCTCTCTCGGGATTACTTCTAATACTGCAAACCTTTGAGTAGATTCAAACAGTGGCTGGTTTGGGGTTGGTTTGTTTTTAAATCAACCTCCCTTAAAAAGTTTGCTTTTTCCCTCAAATTTGGAAATTCTTACTAACCATGCACTGGCCTGAAGCCCATGACAGACAATAATAGCTTGTACACCAATGACAGGTTTATAGTCTGGTATTTCACCTTATATATTGCTGGAAACAGCTGTGTCCCCATGGAAAGGGAATATTCCTGAATACCCATTAGCACACATACCTCTTTCTTCTAATCCTGGATGAGTCTAAGAATTGAGCCTTGTCATCACAGCTTTACTGTGTAAAGAAAAGGTATTTTGGCTAATATTGTCAAGATTTCTAAAATGTATTGTCATTTTGCTCTTTTCTGAATCCTTCACGATTGGACTCAGGGACTGCTTTCCTGACTCCACTGAAATCAATGGGAGTTTTGCCACTGATTGCAATGGGGTAAGGACTTCAGCCTTGGTAACTGACCACACCTGAGAACCTGGTTTTACAAGTACAGGAATACAAAAATTAGCCCCAATATTTTTTAAAAAACTCTAGCATTTCTGAAATGTATTGGGGGGTGGGAGCTGTTTGGTATATACAGAAGATATGGAGTGGTGTTATATTTTATTAACAGTCATTTGAACTGACTTGCTGACCTTGACTCATGCCAATAAAACATTTATACCATCCTATTTCTTTCTGTATTTCATTTCATATGACTAAAATCTCTCAGTGGTGGATTAGCAGTGAAAACTGCAGAAAAAGTGAGTTTTAAGGAGCATTTGAATGAAGGTTGCATGGTTATTTGATGGATGCTATAATAGGCTGAAGCCTTTGAACAACCTCCTCAACATTTGCCTTTTTAAAATAAAAGTTAAATATTAATTTTAGTCTTACACTACTAATCTAAATATTTTGTATCATTCTGGCTTCCTGCTGAACTAACTAAAGCGCTAAAGACTTGCTCAGTCTTCTAGTGAGCAAGTTACAGGCAGGGAAATGTTTAAACCTAGATGGCAACATGAGGTGCCACAGCAGAGAGTGGCCCAACAAAGTCCTATATTTACCAAAAGCACCAATTAAAGTAGAGCTATTCCTGTGTACAAATGTCTCGCTGCTAATTAAACAATCTTGTGACGTAAAACAATCTTCACACAGGGCGCTTTAGATGAGATCTCACTATATAATTTCCCTTTAAAGCTTATTTTGCCATCTGTGTGAGTGTTGTGCCTTGGGGGGGAGGGGGCATCAGCCCCTTTCTTGATGGGTGCACCATAAAAACCTCAATAGATAGATAGAAAGTGTCTGAACGGTCTTGATTAGAACAGACACTAATGGTGCACCAAAGCTCTGTAACAGATGGAGCTTGAGAAGAGAGCAGCCATTTATTTTCCCACTATAATCCAGATCTGTTTCTTACATGCCAGCTCGTCCAGTGAGTCAGGAACACAGCCATGTTTCTAAACTTGTCTTCCATGCCAGGCCATGTGAGACTTTTGCTACATGACAATCTCATGGTTTTTTAAATAAATTAAACTGAAATCTTTAAAAGCATGTTCTATGCCATTTGAAACTAACAAGGGGTGCCATGTTCTTGATTACGTAGGTAACATTCTAATATCCTACATGTGATCAGACCAACACGGAGCTCAGTGGAATGACCCCACGATACAGCAGCTGAGGAACTAGCATTCCAAGTGTAGGACGTTTCAAGGAGCATGGACCATGCTCCAAACTTTTGATATTAGGATAGCATTGGATAGGGCTCTTTAAAAAAAAATCTTTTGGTAGGGGAAATTTAATGATGATCTGGACTCATGAATTTATTCTAACCTCCCATAGGTATTTGAACACATCTCTAGTCACCTGCATAATTACTTAGTGTTTTTATTACTCCTCATTTGAGTGGAGGAACATGATTAGATAACTGAAATGTAGGATAGTGCATGGGCAGACAGCCATTACAAGGCTGTAATTCAATTGAGCAGTTCTGATAATATAATAAACTGGAAGAGCAAAGCTCAGTAAGACTCAAGTTATCAGAACCCCAAGACAGACTTACAGCCTTAGTAATGGCTGTTGGCCCATATATTGTTATTTATAATACAATCAATGCAGCTTTTAAAACAAGATTAATTTATTTGAAAAATAAACTTTGCAATGCATCAGAGACACTGGGAAGTCAGTTTACAGTGCCCACGGCTTAATCGTATACAGTGCATGGCATCAGTGCATGAATCTACTGACCAAAAATGTGAACCTGAATAAAGGTTAGTGATGTTTTGTAAATTGCAAGGCTATAATGCTCCTCACAGCAATAGTTTTGTATTCATTTGTGAAGGCATCCCTTCCTCCGTAAATACTATCTGAAATCATTTGTAGTTGGTTAACTTAAAATATATCTTGTCAAGAGCTAAAATGTTCTTGCCGTTGGTTTACTTTTATGGATCCCATTTGGACACTGAGGCCTAGATATTTAAAGGTATTTATGCATTGCTGCACTCAGCATTACAGCAAATAGCTGATTTAGGAGCCTATATCTCATTTACAACATTTAGAAGCCTAAATCCCATTGACTGGCAGTGGGATTTTGGCTCCTACCTGTCTACATCTCTGTTGAAAATGAGATCTAGTCTCCTAAATCAGTTAGGCACTGTAACCCCGAGCACAGCAACACCAACGTACCTTTACTTGGGCCTTAATGCATAGGTCCTCAAAGGTATTTAAGCACATAACTTCCACTGAAATAATTGGGAGATAGGTTCCTAAATACCTTTGAGGAGCTGGGAGTAGGAGCCTAAGTTTCACTGCAAATCAGTGGGCCTTATGGTCCTAAGGATCACATTTTTAAAGGTAAAGATGCAGACAGACACCTAGTGGGATTTTCAAAAGCACCTAGACACCTAAATCCTGTCGATTTCAAAATGAGTTAGGTGTTTTTGGTACATCCAGGTGCTTGCAAAATGAGTTAGTTGCATGTGGGTGCTTTGGAAAATCTGAATCAGTGCCTATTTGCATTGTCAGTTGCGTAAATAACTGTAAAAATCTAGCCCTAAGTGATTAAATTATTTTTGAAAATGGGACTTGGCCTCTGTAGTGAGGCGGAGTGTCATACCTCCAGACTTGAGAGAGAGCGACCACTACACTCATCCTAGTGGGTGGAGCCAAACCTGCCTTGCCCCTCCCCGCCAGAAGTACCAAGGTGACACAGGTAGTATAAAGGGAAGGCTTTGCTGCTTAGTTGAGCAAGAGCCAGGGAAGGAGACAAACGGAGAGGAGTTGCCAGGACAGCCTGCCGCTGTGTACCCAGAGGAGCCAGAGGACCTGTGGATTACACAGTGCCCCACCCAGACTGTGGTAGGAAGTAGCCTAGGGAAACAAGACTGTAGTCTGGTTTTGTTGCCAGAGTCGGTTGGACCCTCCCTGCTGACCCAGTAGCAGACCACTCTGCCACCGTTAGGGCCCTGGACTGGGACGCGGTGCAGTCAGGTGCATCCTCCTATCCCCTGCCATCCAGGGGTGGCAGCCTCCCCAATGTAGGCCAAGGGACTTGCCTTTGCCTGTGGTCTGCCCAAATTGAGATGTCAGACCTTTTGTTGCTCTGCCCTGTCTGAGCGTGGGGCGAGCTAGATGCTTACTGGTTGTCAGCCCCAGGCAGAAGCCTGTGGGCTAAAGCCAGCTCTGCTCTGCCCTGCCCACAGGGCTAGAGTGCCAGACTGAGTGTTTGCTGGCTGCCTCAGCCCAAAGGCTAAGGCCAAAGCCTGCTCCCTGCTCTGTCCCACCCACAGGGCCACAGCCTTAGATTGTTAATTACTGCCAGCCCAGCCAAGGGGTTGCGGGCTAAAGATTGCTCAGTGCTCCGCCAGCCTCAGGGTTTAACTGATTGCCATATTTGGAGTCAGGAAGGAATTTTCCTCCAGGGAAGATTGGCAGAGGCCCTGGAGGTTTTTCACCTTCCTCTGCAGCGTGGGGCACGAGTCACTTGCTGGAGGATTCTCTGCACCTTGAGGTCTTTAAACCACGATTTGAGGACTTCAATAATTCAGACATAGGTTAGGGGTTTCTTACAGGAGTGAGTGGGTGAGATTCTGTGGCCTGCATTGTGCAGGAGGTCAGACTAGATGATCATAATGGTCCCTTCTGATCTTAAGTCTATGAGCCTGAGGGAGGGTGAGCACCTCAAACTGTTACTGCTTGTTTGCCTTGCTATAGACTGCTTATGACTCAGCCCCGCCAGCAAGACCCGAGCCCAAATGCTGTTGCCGGATACAATAAGGCAGAGTGGCCACCCTCCCCACTTGAGAGTGAGGGATCACTACAGCCTCCTAAGTCACTTTGAGTATGTCTATGCTGCAATGAAAAACCTGCAACATCAAGTCTCAGAGCCTGGGTCAGCTGACTCAGGCCTACAGGGCTCAGGCTGCACAACTGAAAATAGCAGTGTAGACATTCCGGCTCGAGCTGGAGCCTGGGCTCTGAGACCCTCCCATCTTACAGGGTTATCAGAGCCCTGGCTCCAGTCTGAGCCTGAACATCTACACTGCAATTTTATAGCCCCACAGCCCAAGCCCTGTGAGCCTGAGTCAGCTGACCCAGGCCAGCCGCAGCTGTGCTGTGGATCTTTTATTGCAGGGGACACGTGCTTTTAGATGCCTTTGAAATTTTTACCTTTTGTTTCTAGACCCTCAGGACAGGTATATTGTACAAGTCAATATACATTAATTAATTAATCCCAGCAAGCTTTAGCATTCCAAACATATTAAAGTCATCTGTCCTTAACAAAAGTGAGAGGCTTTTTTGCCCTAGTGACTATTAAGTGGCAGATAAATGCATTTTTTTAAATAGCTCTCTCAAATGTCATTTAACAGCTCTGCCTTTAAAAGACTTTGGTAGCCACCTGCAAACTTCTCCTATATGTCAATGTGGAAAATGAATCAGATGACAAAAACCAGGAAAGCCAGGGAGGGGCTAGTGCCCCCATAATGGAAATATTGTGGGGGCTCTGCATCCACTTGAACTTGTGTATGCCCTAGGCAGGGGTGGCTCTAGCCATTTTGCCACCCCAAGCACAGCGGCACGCTGCAGGGGGCACTCTGCTGGTCGCCGGTCCCGCGGCTCCGGTGGACCTCCCACAGGCGTGCCTGCAGATGCTCCACCAGAGCCGCAGGATCAGTGGACCCTCCGCAGGGATGCCTGCGGGAGGTCCAATGGAGCCACCTGCCGCCCTCCTGGCGACCGGCAGAGCGCCCCCCACGGCATGCCGCCCCAAGCAGGCGCTTGGCGTGCTGGGGCCTGGAGCTGCCCTGGCCCTAGGGCATGGGGGGGTCAAAGGGAGAGAGGGATTCAGAGGGGCTGAAGAGCTGCCATAAGGCCCAAGATTGGGCCAGGGAGCAAATCCCTGTAATAGGCCAGGAACTCCCTGTGAGTTCAATCCTTAAGGGGGTCATTTAGGGAGCAGGGGAAAAAATCTGGAGATTGGTCTTGCTTTGAGCAGGAGGTTGGACTAGATGACCTCCTGAGGTCCCTTCCAACACCAATATTCTATGATTCTAAAATCTATTGCAGGCTTACAGCATTTATGGTTTTGTAATAGAATGTATGAAAGTAGTTCAGAAACACCTGGGGGCCCAGATGGGAAAAATGACATGAGCTAGCAGCTCTCTCAAAACAAGCACACTGATATCAGACTAACAATGCAACTGCTGACAGCTTTTTGACATATTTAGCATGCCAGAGGTTTGGGCAATAGGCGCAGAAACTTCCACTCAGTCTGCTTCACTTGAGGAATTAAGTGTAGAACAAACCCCTAAAATATAGCAGGGGATGTTATAATTGTCACAGTTACACTCCGCAGGGACTCAATACACCCACCTATTTCATATGCTTTGGATATGAGCTATGGAATGGGAATCTTTCTACTGGAACAACTGTTACTACTTAGAGAGGGCAAAGTCTTCCCCTGGGTGTCATGCCTGTGTACAGACTGGAAGATTGGGAACATAGCCCATTTATGTTTAATAGAAATATGCCTGCTCTATATGAGATGAACAGGGCTTGATTCTCATTTATACTATGGCCTCTTTGTACCATTCTGGCAGTTAAAAGAGACTTTCAAGTGTTTCAACCAGCAGACCAAATTCAGTGATGAATCCTGTTCACATGCCACCTAAGGCACATTGTGCATATGGTAAGAAGACCAATCCACCCTCCCAGCTCAAAAATCTGTTTAAATATTTACCAGCCAATGCATGTACAGACAAAATCAGAAAGGCTCAGCAAGAAACATAAAAGGCAATAAGAAAAGATTCTTTAAATACATTAGGAGCAAGAGAAAGATGAAGGAAAGTGTAGGTCCTCTACTTAGTGGGGAAGGAGAGCTAATAATTGATCACATCAAGAAAGCAGAAGTGTTTAATGCCTATTTTGCTTCAGTCTTCACTAAAAAGGTCAATGGTGAGCAGATATTCAGCACAATTAATGTTAACAAAAAGCAGGAAGGAACACAAGTCAAAATAGGGAAAGAACAGGTTAAAGAATATTTAAATAATTTAGATGTATTCAAGTCAACAGGGCCTGATGACATGCATCCTAGCATATTTAAGGAAGTAGCTGGAGCAATCTTGGGAATGTTAATGATTATCTTTGAGAACTCATGGAGGACAGATGAAGTCCCAGAGGTCTGGAGAAGGGCAAATAGATACTGAAACAAATGATAAAATAATCAATTTGTAAGCACCTAGAGGACAATAGGGTTATACAAAATGGCCAGCATGCATTGTCAAGAACAAATCATGTCAAATCAACCTAATTTCTTTTTTGACAGGTTATCTGGTCTAGAGGACAGGGGAAGGGGAAGCAGTAGACATGATATATCTTGATTTTAGCAAGGCTTTTGATACAGTCTTACATGACAGTCTCATAAGAAAACTAAGGAAATGTGGGCTAGATGAAATTACTATGAGGTGGGCACACAACCGGTTGAAAGACTGTACTCAAACTGTACTTATCAATGGTTTGCTGTGAAACAGAGAGGATGTATCTAGTGGGGTTCTGCAGGGTGTCCGGTTCTGGGTCTGGTACTATTCAATATTTGCATTAATGACTCAGATAATGGAATAGAAAGTATGCTTATAAAATTTGAAAATGGCATCAAGTTGGGAGAGGTTGCAAGCACTTTGGAGGATGGATTAGAAATCAAAATGGACTTGATAAATTGGAGAACTGGTCTGAAATCAACTAGATTAAATTAACTAAAAACAAGTGCAAAGTAGTACACTTAGGAAGGAAAAAATCAAATGCACAAATACAAAATGAGGACTAACTGGCTAGAAAGAAGTACTCCAAAAAAAAAAAAAGATCTAGGGGTTACAGTGGATCACAGAAAGAATATAAGACACCAATGTGACACAGTTGCAAAAAAGGGTAATATTATTCTGAGTTGTATGAAGAGGAATGTCATATTTCAGATATGGGAGATAATTGTCCCACTGTGCTTGGCACTGGGGAGGCTTCTGATCAAGTACTGTGTGCAGCTCTGGGCACCACACTTTAAGAAAGATGTGGATAAATTGGAGAGGAGAGCAACAAAAATAATAAAAGGTTTAGAAAACCTGACCTATGAGGAAAGATTTAAAAACCTGGCATGTTTAGTGTTGAGAGGAAGAGAAGACTGAGGGGGGACCTGATAACAGTCTTCAGATATGTTAAGGGCTGATATAAAGAAGATGGTGATCAATTGTTTTCCATATCCACTGAAGGTAGGACAGGAAATAATGGGCTTAATCTGTAGCAAGGGAGATTTAGGTTAGATATTAGGAAAAACTATAAGGGTGGCTAAACTCTGGAATAGGCTTCCAAGCGAGATTGTGGAATCCCTGTCACTGGAGGGTCTTAAAAAACAGGTTGGGCAAACACCTGGTCTAGGTTTATGTGGCTCTGCCACAGCACAGGGAGCTGGACTTGATGACTTTTAAAGGTCCCTTCCAGATCTACATTTTTCTGATTATACGATTCTATCATGTGTAGCCTTTTATTTTATTTAAAAAGATTTTAGGAATATTGAATTACATCACTGTGGATTTGGCTCTGGTGGCTACAGTTTCAGGCTTTACAGAGCAAAAGTCAATTCTGCTACCTGCTTCAGATTTAGAATCTCTAGGAACACATAAAGAACAAGAATAGTGCCCATACATACACATTCACAAGTATGAGGTCTACTCTGTTTTTCTAAAGTTATGATTATCCGTGCATATAGAAAGCCTATAAAGACCTATGCACAGGTTACTAATGTACTCGCACAGGGTCGTGTGCAGGGATTTCAATGTGACTACTTTTGGAGGAGCAGTTTAAACATTGCTCCCCCATCCAGTGCCCCCAGGCCCTACTGCCTCCCTCACCCACCAGGTCCCCGCTGCCTCCCCATACTCCCCACAGTGCCTCAGGGCGCCACTGCCTCCACCCTCCATAGTCATGAGCTCCCTTCTGTGCACCCCAGGCGAGGAAGGGACGGGATTCAGCCAGCTTCCCTGCACCCCCCGATGCCTGCCAAGCTTTCCTGCTCCGGGTGCCATCTAGTGGTGCTCAGTGGAAGCTCTAGCTGCAATGCCTTTCCCATGCACATCCCTTCAGTTGCATTCAGCCAGACTCCCACCCTGGCAGAGAGTGGGAAGGACAGGCTCAGGGGAGGGAATCCCAGGGTGGAGAGCCAGGGCAGAAACGGGGGTTGGGGTGGAGATGATTATTGGAGAGGCGGTGCCGTTGCTTACCCCCGCCCCCCGTGCATATCCCTGTACTCACATCCTTAACGCTATGAGGGTCTGATGGATACCTTGCCAATGAATCCTCAATAAAGGGATGGTTGCTGCTGGAGTTTTCCCATAGTGAACTCATTTTACCCAATCTGGGAGCCCTCTTTTATCTTGTGAATCTAACTATACCTAACACTCTGCGCATGTCCACCATATTTTTCCTTATTTGTAGGGTCCTACCAAATTCACTGTCCATTTTGGTCGATTTCACAGCCATAGGATTTTAAAAATCATAAATTTCATGATTTCAGCTACTTAAATCTGAAATCTCATAGTGTTGTAATTATAAGGGTCCTGGCCCCAAAAGAAGTTGGGGGGATTGCAAGGTTATCGTAGGGGGAGTTGCAGTACTGTTACCCTTACTTCTGCACAGCTGCTGGCTGTGGTGTTGCTTCAGAGCTGGGCAGCGGGAGAGGCTGGCTGCTGACTGGGAGCCTAGCTCTGAAGGCAGAGCCACTGCCAGCAGCAGCGCAGAATTAAGGATGGCATGGTATGGTGTTGTTATCCTTACTTCTGCAGTGCTGCCTGCAAAGCTGGGCCCTCAGTCAGCAGCCACCACTCTCTGGATGCCCAGTTCTGAAGGCAGCAGCACAGAAGTAAGGGTGGAATGGGATGGTGTTGCCACCCTCACTTCTGCGCTGCCGCTGCTGGCAGGGGTGCTGCCTTCAGAGCTGGGTGCCTGTCCAACAGTTGCCATTATCCAGCCACCCAGCTCTGAAGGCAGCGTAGAAGTAAAGGTGACAATACCATGACCCCCCCCCCAAATAATTTTGTGATCTCCCTTTAACTCCCTTTTGGGTCAGGTCCCCCTAGTTTCAGAAATGCTAGTCTCCCCTGTGAAATCTGTATAGTATATGGTAAAAGCACACAAAAGACAAGATTTCACAGGGGGAGACCAGATTTCAGGGTCTGTGACGCATTTTCCATGGTAGTGAATTTGGTAGGGCCCTACTTATTTGTATTGTGTCCCCCAAGAATATTGGGGTGCCCCATTTCTCATAGGTTGTTTATAGTTCCTTTTATGCTCATTAGCATTTACACACATAGTGCACCCTACGGTTAGGGCATGTGTTAGAAAAATGTGACTATCAGGTATCTTGTAATCAAAAATTAACTTTGTGGCTAATTTTTCACAATACCCATTGGCACAGCTTTTCCCATATTTTCTTGGCATTGGGGCCTTCTTTGGTCACTTATGTCAAGCAGTTCTTAAGTTTATGGCCTAGTATGGCTAAGCTGACTTCTTACAGGCCTCAGCCTGTAGGCTTTGTTTCAGCCCTACTTTTTTAGATACCTAATGCATAGTTATTGCGTCTGACTACTGATCAATCTTATACTTCTATAATCCTAACATCACACAGCACACAATAACTGGATGCTAAGATAAAATAATTGGCTACAAATGTTGTCACGCTTGTATTTCCTCTCCTTTTCCTCCCTCCACTTGACTGCTTATGGCCCTTCCTTGCTGAGTCAAGTTAAATATAGAGCAGGGGTTGGCAACCTTTCAGAAGCGGTGTGCCGAATCTTCATTTATTCACTCTAATTTAAGGTGTTGCATGCCAGTAATACATTTTAATGTTTTTAGAAGGTGTCTTTCTATAAGTCTATAATATATAACTAAACTACTGTTGTATGTAAAGTAAATATGGTTTTTTAAATGTTTAAGAAGCTTCATTTGAAATTAAATTAAAATGCAGAGCCCCCCCAGATCAGTGGCCAGGACCCGGGCAGTGTGAGGGCTGCTGAAATTCAGCTCAAGTGCCGCCTTCGGCACACGTGCCATAGGTTGCCTACCCCAATATAGAGTGTGTACTCTTTGGGGCCAGCATTGTGCCTTTGCTTGGGTTTTCAGGGTTAAAACATGCTCTGTGTTGATGAAATTCATTCTCCATGCTAGTGAAGACAAAAATATACTATTCTTGTGGACAAAAAGACTTCCAAAGGGCCATTGGCCCTCTAAGCCTAGGTTTGTCAGTTCAATCCTTGAGGGGGCCATTTAGGGAGCTAGGACAAAAATCTATCTGGGGATTGGTCCTGCTTTGAGCAGGGCGGTTGGACTAGATGACCTCCTGAGGTCCCTTCCAACCCTGATATTCTATAAGTTGGTGAAATCAAAACCAAATTCACCAGAACACACAAAGGCACTTCTTCTTGAGGAAGACTTTGTCCCTACCAAGTTTCAATTTCCTATACCAGGCCAATTTGAATGTAGAGTTCTTCAACACTACAACTGACCCACACTCCAAAAGAGAACGGCTATTATAGACACATGGCACTTACGCAGGCTCCTCCACCAGTTCAAATAACAGTGGTTCAATTCTCTGCCGGAGAGCAGGCCTATGAAACCAGATTCCAAGTCCTGTCATGATCTCTAGTAAATTGCTTTGAAAACATTAGCTGGCAAAAAGAACAGGAGTACTTGTGGCACCTTAGAGACTAACAAATTTATTTCAGCATGAGCTTTTGTGGGCTGCAGCTCACTTCTTCAGATGCATAGAATGGAACACACAGACAGGAGATATTTATACATACAGAGAACATGAAAAGGTGGAAGTATGCATATCAACAGGAAAAGTCTAATCAATTGAGATGAGATATCATCAGCAGGAGAAAAAAACCTTTTGAAGTGATAATTAAGATGACCCATAGAAGGTGTGAAGAGAACTTAACATAGGGAAATAGATTCAGCTAGTGTAATGACCCAACCATTCCCAGTCTCTGTTTAAGCCTGAGTTAATTGTATCTAATTTGCTTATTAATTCGAGTTCAGCAGTCTCTCTTTGGAGTCTGTTTTTGAAGTTTTTTTGTTGCAAAATTGCCACCTTCAAGTCTGTCACTGAGTGGTTAGACAGGTTGAAGTGTTCTCCCACTGGTTTTTCAATGTTATGATTCCTGATGTCAGATTTGTGTCCATTTATTCTTTTGCTTAGAGACTGTCCGGTTAGGCCAATGTACATGGCAGAGGGGCATTGCTGGCACATGATGGCATATATCACATTGGTAGATGTGCAGGTGAACGAGCCCCTGATGGCGTGGCTGATGTGATTAGGTCCTATGATGGTGTCATCTTGAACAGATATGTAGACAGAGCTGGCATCGGGCTTTGTTGCAAGGATAGGTTCCTGGGTTAGTGTTTATGTTGTATGGTGTGCAGTTGCTGACAGATTGTGTCACACACTCTCAAAGAAACTGCGAAACCACCTGATCAACATCCTATACGGCAAACAGGGGAAGATTAAGACTGAACTCTCAAAACTAGATACTCTCATGAAAAACCAACCTTCTTCACAAACTTCCTCATGGACAGACTTTACAAAAACTAGACAAGCCATATACAACACAAACTTTGCTTCTCTACAAAAGAAAAAGGACACTAAACTGCTACATGGCACAAGGAGCCATAACAGTAGCTCCCTTAACCCACCCAACAATATTGTTAATCTTTCCAGCTATTCTCTTAGCCCAGCAGAAGAATCTGTTCTATCTTGGGGCCTCTCCTTTTGTCCTTCCAGACCCAGGAACATGATACAGTTCTGCGGTGACTTAGAATCCTACTTTCGCCATCTCCGACTCAAAGAATACTTCCAACACACCTCTAAACAACATACTAACCCATAGAATCTTTCCTACCAAAGCTATAATAAAAAGGATGCTGCATGGACTCCTCCTGAGGGTTGAAACAACAGACTGGACTTCTAGATAGACTGCTTCCGTCAACGTGCATGGGCTGAAATTGTGGAAAAGCAGCCCATGGCTTAGGTTGCCCCGTAACCTAAGCCATGCTGAACACAATGCCATCAACAGCCTCAAGAACAACTCTGACATCATAATCAAAAAGGCTGACAAAGGAGGTGCTGTCGTCATCATGAATAGGTCAGAATATGAACAAGAGGCTGCTAGGCAGCTCTCTAACTCTACATTCTACAGGCCATTACCCTTTGATCCCACTGATGATTACCAAAAGAAACTACACCATCTGCTCAAAAAGCTCCCTGAGAAAGCACAGGAACAGATCTGTACAGACACATGCCTAGAACCCCAACCAGGTGTATTCTATTTGCTACCCAAGATCCATAAACCTGGAAATCCTAGATGCCCATCATCTCAAGCATTGGCATCTTAACAGCAGGATTGTCTGGCTATCTGGACTCTCTCCTCAGGCCCTATGCTACCAGCACTCCCAGCTATCTTTGAGACACCACTGACTTCCTGAGGAAACTACAATCCATCAGTGATCTTCCAGAAAACACCATCCTGGCCACTATGGATGTGGAAGCCCTCTACACCAACATTCCACACAAAGATGGACTACAAGCCATCAGGAATAGTATCCTCGATAATATCACGGCTAACCTGGTGGCTGAACTTTGTGACTTTATCCTCACCCACAACTATTTCACATTTGGGGACAATATATACCTTCCAGTCAGTGACACTGCTATGGGTACCCGCATGGCCCCACAGTATGCCAACATCTTTATGGCTGACTTAGAACTACGCTTCCTTAGCTCTCATTCCCTAATGCCCCTACTGTACTTGCACTACATTGATGACATCTTCATCATCTGGACTCATGGAAAAGAAGCCCTCGAGGAATTCCACCGTGATTTTAACAATTTCCATCCCACCATCAACCTCAGCCTAGACCAATCCACACAAGCGGTCCATTTCCTAGACACTACTGTGCTAATAAGCGATGGTCACATAAACACCACCCTATACCGGAAACCTACTGACCACTATACTTACCTACATGCCTCCAGCTTCCATCCAGGACACACCACACAATCCATTGTCTACAGCCAAGCTCTAAGATACAACCGTATTTGCTCCAATCCCTCAGACAGAGATAAATACCTACAAGATCTCTATCAAGCATTCTTAAAACTACAATACCCACCTGCTGAAGTGAAAAAAACAGATCGACAGAACCAGAAGAGTACCCAGAAGCCACCTACTACAGGACAGGCCCAACAAAGAAAATAACAGAACGCCACTAGCCATCACCTACAGCCCCCAACTAAAACCTCTCCAGTGCATCATCGAAGATCTACAACCTATCCTTAAAGATGATCCCTCACTCTCACAGATCTTGGGAGACAGGCCAGTCCTCGCTTGTAGACAGCCTCCCAACCTGAAGCAAATACTCACCAGCAATTGCACACCATACAACATAAACACTAATCCAGGAACCTATCCTTGCAAAAAAGCCCGATGCCAGCTCTGTCCACATATCTATTCAAGTGACACCATCATAGGACCTAATCACATCAGCCACGCCATCAGGGGCTCGTTCACTTGCACATCTACCAACATGATATATGCCACCATGTGCCAGCAATGCCCCTCTGCCATGTACATTGGCCTAACCGGACAGTCTCTAAGCAAAAGAATAAATGGACACAAATCTGACATCAGGAATCATAACATTGAAAAACCAGTGGGAGAACACTTCAACCTGTCTAACCACTCAGTGACAGACTTGAAGGTGGCAATTTTGCAACAAAAAAACTTCAAAAACAGACTCCAAAGAGCGACTGCTGAACTCTAATATATATGCAAATTAGATACAATTAACTCGGGCCTAAACAGAGACTGGGAATGGTTGGGTCATTACACTAATTGAATCTATTTCCCTATGTTAAGTTCTCCTCACACCTTCTATGGGTCATCTTAATTACACTGCTCTACAGCCAAAATGCTTCTGAAATAAATGTAGTCCAACTTTACTAATTCTGGGTCACTGAGAATGAAAATGATGCTTAAAATTGTTGATTGGCTCTAGTTTTCAAGATATGCTATTGGGTCAGTATATACGATCCTTGACTTGGGAATGGCGGAGGATAAGTGAGTTACAAAGGGAAGGGATCTCAATTTAAACCAGAAATGACTAAAATACATCTTTGACTGGATCTATGAATAAATCTATGACTGGGTTTGGACAGTACTTGCTTTTTAGGCAAAACAATGAATGATGCAATTTGAAGCTGGTATTGCATCATACATGATATGAATTGCATCATGTTATTCCTAGAAGTCATGGATGATGCAATCATAAAGAAGCTTACATCACTCTGCTGAACAAATTGCCCTATATCAGCTCTAGAAATCATACAGTGTCGTGCTCTCTTATTTGTCAGTGTTTGATTTTGGTAAAGGGACCCATTTCTGTTTAGCCAAAGTGAGCAGAGATGCCTCGCACTTGTGTGAACAGTGCAGATAACTTCTGTTATGTTTGTGGTGAAGTGACTTTTGCATCACAAAAGCGCAGTCTAACCACTCTGGTTAAGAAAGCCTATCACTTTTATTTTGGCTGCAAAACCGGAGATCAGGACAAGAGGTGGGCCCCACACATATGCTGCAACACTTGTGCAACAAATCTTGGCCAGTGGTTGAACAGGAAAAGGAAATCTATGCCTTTTGCAGTGCCAATGATTTGGAGAGTGCCAACAGATCATACCAGCAATTGTTACTTCTGCATGGTGCCTCCAGTTGGGAAAGGTGTGTCAAAGAAGAAAAAGTGGACTGTGCATTATCCAAACATTCCATCAGCTATATGCCCAGTACCCCACGGAGAAGGACTGCCGGTTCCTGATGCACCAGAATCATTCTCACTTGAGTCAGACGAGGAAGAGGAAGAGGAGGAAACTTCTAGTCCTGAACCTTCAATGTCACAGGACCCACATTTTCTCCCATCCTCCTCCTCTGAACCACACCTCATAACACAAGGTGAACTGAATGACCTTGTCAGGGATTTGGAACTACCCAAGAGTAAGGCAGAGCTGTTGGGCTCCAGACTACGGCAGTGGAATCTCCTGACAGGCTATCAGGGCAAATGGAGCCCATCAATGCTTGCAGACTATTGCTGGACAGTGACAAGAGATGTTCCATTTAATGAATACAAGAGACAAGCCAAGAAGCGCCGAGTAGACACTGAATAGGACTAAACTATGTACATAATAGTTTTTGCCTTTTGTTTCATAATAAATTTTATTTATAGAACCCTTTTGCTGATTTTAAAGTGTTACATAAACAGGACAGGTGAAATATTATCATGTAAAGCAACCAAAAAAACACATGAAAAGACCTAGGTTTACAATTTATGATTAAAACTCTACTATCTACACAATATACATAGACATCAAATGTAAAAACTTAAATATCTTAGAAACGGTAGCAAATCAGTTGTTTTAATTGTCATATTTGAATTCAGCACATCAAAATACATAATAAATATCACATTTTATCTCTGAAGCAGATGACTTCTCACAAATTGTAGACCAGTGTTATCACTTCAAAAGTTTTTTTTCTCCTGCTGATGATAGCTCATCTCGATTAGACTCTTCCTGTTGGTATGCTTACTTCCACCTTTTCATGTTCTCTGTATGTATAAATATCTCCTGTCTGTGTGTTCCATTCTATGCATCCAAAGACGTGAGCTGTAGCTCACGAAAGCTCATGCTGAAAAAAATTTGTTATTCTCTAAGGTGCCACAAGTACTCCTGTTCTTTTTGCAGATACAAACTAACACGGCTGCTACTCTGAAATCTGGCATTATCTGGCAAACTCATCTTTGAAATTCACTGGTTGCTGTTAGAGAGATTTAATGGCAAGAAAATAATTCAGATTTCCCTTTTAACTGCTGTAATGCAGTCTGTACAGCTGATTACTAGGTTGTCATTTTTAATGACGTTGAAAACATGCTGACAACTCAGTAATGTTTTCTTTTCAGTTCTGCAAATGCTGCAGCAACAGATTACAGCCGGATTGGAAGTGCTTAACAAGAGCATTACAAAAAGGAAAGAACAATTGGACATGGGGGGAAGAGAGTGAAAAACATGGAAATAAATTAAATTAATGAAAAGGAAGGAGGAAAGAGAAACCAATCCAGTACTCTTTATTACTCTAAAATTTAGAACTACAATAGCAGAAAAACAATTCAGTAATGAATTCCCTTTATGGTTTCATGTACCAATTTGTAAACTGTCTCTCTACTTCCATTATTCTCTCCCTGGGGGTGGGAAATGGATGTATGAACGACGCCAAACTATGAGTGTTAAATAGAACAAAGCATCACACATTTCACATGAGGTATTTTGTGTAAATGTACCATTCTTCTGTGTTTAGAAATAACCTACAGTATTCTAATTAAATTTGTTTTTAAGTGTGCGTGTTTTGGACTGCTAAAAGCCCAGCTCTAGGTCAAAGACACTCACTAAAACAAACACACACATCAGCTGTTATTTGCATTTTAAAAATTGAAAACAAAACTTAGTTAGACCCTTTTGTGGTGCAATGAAGGTATTTTAATCATAAATGGATGATTAGAGAAGTTCAGTGCAGGATTGCCAGTTAAGTATGGTATTTATACAACATTATTCTGCAAAGAAAATTGCAGTGCTTTTGGGGGAAGAAATTATTCTAATTACTGTAGATCCCTGTTCATCTAAGGTATAAATTTGCACGCTACCCACCCCCCCCCCCCCCGCAGCTGTACCCTACACAAAGCCAAAGTAAACAGACCACATGCAAGGTGATGGAGAGTGAATCCACCACCAAAGTTGTGGGAAGAGTACATGAGAGAGGGCAAGTCTATGGTCTCTACAGTAAGCCCTGGCTGGAAAAGGGACACGAAACTTTGTACAGCCTCTATCTGAGAGTCTGTGGTCCCTGGATCCATGTAATTGCAGACCAAGTCATATGCCTCCCACCACATTGCCTGGTTGCTCCCACTCCTCCCTACCGCCATGGTGGACTATTTAGAACAGGGGTAGGCAACCTATGGCCTATGGCCAAAGGCAGCATGCAAGCTGATTTTCAGTGGCACTCACACTGCCCGGATCCTGGCCACCAGTCTGGTGGGGCTCTGCATTTTCATTTAATTTTAAATAAAGCTTCTTAAACATTTTTAAAACCTGCCAACAAGCTGGCAAGAACCCACCTCAGGGTGACAACAACCCAAGAAAGGGACAACAAGAGCTGCAGGCCGCAAAACCTACAGAACTAAGGGAGGTACGAAGGAGCTCAGGGTACAGCAGGAGAATTGTGGAGGACTGATTTGGTTTCCTGGGTTAAGGGTCCTAAGCTGAAACCCAGTGGAGTGGAAAGAATGAGGAGTACTTGTGGCCCCTTACAGACTAACAAATTTATTTGGGCATAATCATGGTGTCCCTTGAATAGATATGTGGACAGAGTTGGCAACGGGCTTTGTCACAAGGATAGGTTCCTGGGTTAGTATTTTTGTTATGTGGTTGCTAGTGAGTATTTGCTTCAGGTTGGGGGGGGGCAGTCTGTAAGCGAGGACTGGCCTGTCTCCCAAGATCTGTGAGAGTGAGGAATCGTCCTTCAGGATAGCTTGTAGATCCTTGATGATGCGCTGGAGAGGTTTTAGATGGGGGCTGAAGGCAGGGCCGGTGCAAGAATGTTTCATACCCTAGGCGAAACTTCCACCTTGCGCCCTCCCCTGCGCCTCTGCCCTGAGGCACTCCCCCCGCTGCAGCTTCCCACCTCCACCCTGAGGCGCCCCTCCTTGCAGCAGCTCCCCACTCTCCGCCCTGAGGCACTCCCCTCCGCCCCAGCTCACTCCTGCTCCGCACACAAGCACTCCGAGCATGCTGTGGCTGCTTCACTTCTCCTGCCTCCCAGGCTTGCAGCGCCTAAGCTGATTGGCCCCTCAAGCCTGGGAGGCGGGAGAAGTGAAGCAGCTCACCCCTGCCCCGCCTCCTCCCCGAGCACCCTGTGGCTGCTTCACTTCTCCCACCTCCCAGGCTTGCGGCACCAATCAGCTTAGGCCCCACAAGTCTGGGAGGCGGGTGAAGTGAAGCAGCGACAGCGTGCTCTGGGAGGAGACGGGGCAGGGGTGAGCTGGGGCTGGGAGTTCCCCTGAGTGCTGCCTCCCCTTACTTGCTGCAGGCGGCCCTCTCTGCGCTCCCCTGCCCCAGCTTCCTCCGCCTAAATGCCGGCGGCGACCGGAGTGGCCAAAGATCTGGCTGCCGCAGTCGCTGCCGAAGAAAATGGCGCCCCCTAAATCCCAGCACCCTAGGCAACTGCCTAGGTCACCTAAATGGTTGCACCAGCCCTGGCTGAAGGTGATGGCTAATGGTGTTCTGTTATTTTCTTTGTTGGGCCTGTCCTGTAGTAAGTGACTTCTGGGTATTCTTCAGGCTCTGTCAATATATTTCTCCATTCAGCAAGTGGGTATTGTAGTTTTACAAATACTTGATGGAGATCTTGTAGGTGTTTGTTTCTGTCTGAGGGATTGGAGCAAATGCGGTTGTCTTAGAGCTTGGCTGTAGACAATGGATCGTGTGGTGTGTCCTGGATGGAAGCTGGAGGCATGTAGGTAAGTATAGCGGTCAGTAGGTTTCCGGTATAGGGTGGTGTTTTTGTGACCATCGCTTATTAGCACTATAATGTCCAGGAAGTGGATCTCTTCCTGGAGGCCTTAAGCGCCAAGTAGACTGGTCCAGGTTGAGGTTGATGGTGGGATGAAGTGCGTAGCCATTCCTACCTACTCCTTAACAGAGATTTACGTACTGGGGGGGAGGGAATCCAGGGCCCTTGAGGACGAGGACAAGGACCAGACTCATAGACTTATAGACTTAAGGTCAGAAGGAACCATTATGATCATCTAGTCTGACCTCCTGCACAACGCAGGCCACAGAATCTCACTCACCCACTCCTGTAACAACCCCTTAACCTATGTCTGAGTTATTGAAGTCCTCAAATCATGGTTTAAAGACCTCAAGGTGCAGAGAATCCTCCAGCAAGTGACCCATGCCCCACACTGCAGAGGAAGGTGAAAAACCTCCAGGGCCTCTGCCAGTCTTCCCTGGAGGAAAATTCCTTCCTGACCCCAAATATGGCAATCAACTAAACCCTGAGCATGTGGGAAAAACTCACCAGCCAGCACCCAGGAAAGAATTCTCTGTAGTAACTCAGATCTCACCCCATCTAACATCCCATCACAGACCATTGGGCATATTTACCTGCTAATAATCAAAGATCAATTAATTGCCAAAATTAGGCTGTCCCATCATCCCATCCCCTCCATAAATTTATCAAGCTTATTCTTGAAGCCAGATGTGTCTTTTGCCTCCACTACTCCCCTTGGAAGGCTGTTCCAGAACTTCACTCCTCTGATGGTCAGAAACCTTTATCTAATTTCAAGTCTAAACTTGCTAGTGTCCAGTTTATATCCATTTGTTCCTGTGTCCACATTGGTACTAAGCTTAATTCCTCTCTCTCCCTGATATTTATCTCTCTGATATATTTATAAAGAGCAATCATATCTCCCCTCAGCCAATACACCCCAGTGGGACAGAAATTCATGTCCTTGGCTCCAGAATAGGACAACAGGGACTCAGACAAGAAGGGTGGACTGACTGCCCCACTAATCTGAGCAGACTCTGTGCAACACCCTGCCTGACCAAGGGAAGGTGCTGATTAACTGGGGCACCAGCCCACAGGGAGAGAATTGTGTCCTGCATCAACCCTTCATGGATTACCCAACCAAATTTATTTGCACAGACTTCACATAGGAGATGGGGATTTCACCAAGTGAGGGGGCTGATCCTGAGTGGTACTGAGCAGGTGCTAAGCCCTTGTCAGGAGGTGCTCAGTACTGTTCAGGAATGGGCCCTATATTTGTAGACTTAAAATCTACAAATAATGACAATTTTTATTCTGAAACTCTCTTTGAAAATGAGTTGCTTCTTCATTTACCTACTACTTTCTGAGTTCAGGGTACTGAGCGTTCTCTTCAGCAGCTGATAACATCAGCAACAATGACAACGTGATTATGTTTTCCTGTACACAAAGTGCAACCATGTACTGTCAGCCCAAATGACTTTTTTTAAAAAAACAATGGTAAAGGACTACAGTATAGTATGTACATCAGAGCCCAGTATGTGTGTCTCTTTTGTCCAGGTTGCAGTGACTCAAAACCAAAATGACTACTGACCCTGTACACAGGCAGAGCTCCTAAATGTATGGCGCAATATGCAGTTTCCTGGCCACATATACATGAACCATGGTAGGAATGCTGTATTAGATGGTTGCTGTATCATCAGCTACTGTACAGGAAATACAGAATCCTGAACTCAGTTCTTGGTAGATGTAGTACAGTAAGTAAAGGAGAAATTGATTATTTATACTTTCTATTAAAATTGCTAGACTCTACATTCAATGTGGTTGAAATCGCATTTTTAAACAATGTACATTTTTTTAAAGCTTTGCAAAGCATATCAGAAAAATTGAAAATGTTATAAAAAACAGAAAACCAGGAACACAATTTCTAATTTCAGGCAGAAATGCAAGAAAAAAGGAGAGTGTGGGTGTTGCTTGACTAGCAAAGTCTGTGTAAAAGTAAACAGCAATTGCTTTGCTGTAGTTTAAGTATTCCATTTAAAAAATGCTGAAATTGAATTTACAGAAGAAAGCTAAATGTTCTTCTTCAATCCAAGCAATCTAGTAGGTAAATTAGAATGCAGAGTGTGTGTGAAGTTCTGTTATGTTGCTATTTGCCACATGAATCTTACACATTCTTACTACCAGCCCTGTAAATTACCACTTTAAAACCTACATCACTGCTAAATACCCTGTTAATTCCCAAAAGACACAGTACAGTCACCTTACTTCATATTTTTAGTATGTTTTTATTATTTAGTCTCCTGGAGCTTGATTCACAAAATAAATTCTGGATCCTTATCTATAAACTTATTTAGCAGAAGCAGCACAGAATGCTGTTTCCATGCTTACTAATCAATTTTATGTACAATTCATTCAACCCTTTTTTCTCCTCAGTTTTCTAACTGGGTCTTCCCACAGAAGGAGGCCTGAGGCCAGTTCAGAGTTGGAGTCGCCAAGTCCCTTACTATCACTACTAATGCAGAGCAAGCTTGTGCTGCCTCTGACTTCAAAAAGGAAGAACTTTCCTAGAATTGCAGATTTATTGCTAATAGAGAAAGAAAGATTTCTTTGGGTCATCCAATACCGCTGCCTGCAAAGGCAAGATTGTTTGATGGTTTCCAAATGTGTATTTTTTGTGCTTTCTCCAGTCTTC
Organism: Gopherus flavomarginatus; assembly: GCF_025201925.1. NCBI lineage: Eukaryota > Metazoa > Chordata > Testudines > Testudinidae > Gopherus > Gopherus flavomarginatus. The sequence continues at coordinate 121,182,025 of NC_066620.1, read as the reverse complement.
TGTTTACCAGCAACGTCTGTTCCTCTCCCACTTCCCTTAGGCCACGTCCAGACTAGGAATTAAAATCGATTTTAGATACGCAACTTCAGCTACGTGAATAACGTAGCTGAAGTCGAATTTCTAAAATCGAGGTACTCACCAGTCTGGACGGCGCTGCATCGATGTCCGCGGCTCTCCGTGTCGATTCCGGAACTCCGTTCGGATTGATGGAGTTCCGGAATCGATGTAAGCGCGCTCGGGGATCGATACACCGCGTCCAGACTAGACGCGATATATCGATCCCCGAGCAATCGATTTTAACCCGCCGATGCCGCGGGTTAGTCTGGACGAGGGCTTAGAGACTATTCCACAACCTAATATGTCCCATCATCAGGAGATTTTTTCCTTCTGTTCAGTCCAACATTTCCCTCTCTTAATTTCATCTCCTCTCCCTTAGTTAAACTTCCCTTGTACTGTGCTAAATAATCCTCTTCTTTGCTACTGTTTATACCCCACTGTCATGGGCAAATCCCCAGCCTAGTCAGGAAGGAGTTAGGGTTCCTCTGAGCATACTGTGTCCCAGATTGGTGCAGCTGTGAGGTCTGCGAAGCCTGGTGTTGAGCAGGTCCTTAAAAGGAAAGATCCCTGCTCACTGCAGGATGACTCTCTGAAGGAGCAGGACTGAAACTAAGATCTCCCTAGTGCAAGGGTGGGCAAATTACAGCATGTGGGCCACATCTGGCCCACGGGACCATCCTGCCCAGCCCCTGAGCTCTTGGCCCGGGAGACTAGCCCCCGGCCCGGCCCAGCCTGGCCTCTCCCCTGCTGTTCCCCCTCCTCTGCAGGCTTAGCTCGCTTGCTCCTCCACTGGCGCAATGTTCTGGGTGGCAGGGCTCTGAGCTCCTGGGGCAGCGCAGCTGCAGTGCCCAGTCTGACCCAGTCTCTGTGCTGTGTGATGGAGGCAGCGGCAGCGTGGCCCAGCTCCAGCCGGGCGGCGTGGCTGTAGCACCGCCAGCAGCAGCACCAGCCAATGGTGCTCCGGGCAGGTAGCGGGAGGAGGGTGGGGTGGATAGAGGGCAGAGGAGTTCAGGGTGGTGGTCTGGGGGTGGGGGTTGGGATGGTGGTCTGGGGGAGACAGGTTGAATGGAGGCAGGAGTCTCAGAGGGCAGTCAGGAAGGAAGGGGGTTGGATAGGGCAGCAGGGGGTAGTCAGGGGTAGGAGTTCCAGGGGCAGTCATGGGACAGGGAGAAGGAGTGGTTGGATGGGGCAGGGGTCCTGCGAGGGGCATCAGGAATGAGAGGAGGGGTTGGATGAGGCAGTGGGAGTCTGGGGGAGAGGAGGGGTTGGATGAGGCAGGGGACAGGGAGCACGGGTGTGTGGATGGGGCAGGGGTGTCAGAGGGGCCATCAGGGAACGGGGGGTTGGATGGGGCAGGAGTCCCGGGGGCAGGGGGCAGATAGGAGGTGGGGGCTGGGCCACGAGCCCTTTCCCTAACTAGCCATCCATACAATTTACGAAACCTAATGCACCCTTCAGGCCAAAAAGTTTGCCCGCCCCCTGCCCTAGTGCCTGCAAGGAGGGGCTGATAACTGGAAAAACAGTTTGAGAGTCTTGACTGCCCAGGCTGTCTCAGAAGGAAGAACTGTAATGGAATGCTAAGTTGTGTTATACTGTGTAACCTCTACATGGTGGTGTGTGTCAAAGACCTTATTTAAGTAACCTCAGCCAGACGTGGCAGAGTGTTAAAGGGTATTATAGTTTATGTCTACACTGCAATTAAAAACCTTCAGCTGGCCCATGCCAGCTGACTTGGGTTTGTGGGGCTCAGGCTGTGGGGCTATTTAATTGTGAGCCTTTCAGGCTCTGACTGGATCTCATGCTCTAGGACCCTGCAAGGTGGGAGAGTCCCGGAGTTCCACCTGCAGCCCAAGCCTGAAAGGCTACACTGCAGTTACCAGTGAAACAAAGACCCTTTCTTTTGTCTTCAGTCATGGGTGACGGGTGAAGCTTCCCCTGGGGGAGGCTAGCTCCCTGTCCTGCCTCTTCTGCTTGCATCCCTGCCCACACTCCAACTCCGCTCTGCCCCAGGCCCCACCCCTACTCCATCCCCCCACTTTGCCAGCGATGTAGCAAGCGCCCTCCGTACCTTCCGACCGGAGGGGGCCCCGCAAGGAAGGGGGCCCCTAAAAGTGGCAAAAAAAATGTAAGGTATAACTAGGTAAGTGACATTTATTGACGCTATTGCACAATCCACGTCGGTTTTACTGACAAAACCGTGACGTCATTATGATACATCATAATGCTATTGGCTACATCAGTTGTCTGTCGGTCAGTTTTGAATTTTAGTTGGACCCATTCAAATAATGTGTATTTGCGTTCATAATGGCGGTCGGCGGATAAATGTTATTAATTTAGTTGTTTAGTTTTTTATCGTTTCCAACACACAAGCGCGCTTTGTGATGTCTAAGAGAATGTATAAGAGTGGAGCTAGTAAACGAAAGGCAGCAAAAGATTCCGAGAAGGAACTTGAGAAAATTCCAAAGTTGTCAACATATTTTGCGCTGCAATCCAACTTACAGGTACAGGCACATGAAACGGACAGCGCTAGCAGCGACGAATCGTACCCAGAAGTATCCAGAAGTGCTTCAAGTGAGGTCGAAGGTGAAGCCAGTTGTTCTACCAAACAAACTGTGACAGATATTCCAGCTGCTGCCGGGAAAGAAGTGTCTGAATCTGAACCACTAACTGATGATCCAAGAGATTGGCCATCTATAATATCGAACAGGCAAGTGTGTGACATTGTTGCACGTGGCCCACTGCAGCAGAATGAAAGTTACGAATTTCCATTTAACGAGGAAAGACGGAAGTTCACAAGTACTCATTTCTATCGAACCATGGCAAATGGCGAGAAAAAAAGACGTTCATGGTTAATGTACTCAGTTCAGAAAGATGTCATTTTTTGTTTTTGTTGTAAATTATTTGGCACTGGCGACATACCGCTACGTCGTGGAACAGCTGCTTGGAAAGCACTGTCAAAAAGACTTCAGCAGCATGAAACGGGCAAAGGTCATCAAGACTGTATGGTGAAATGGTCATAGTAAACCGTACATCTATTGACCAACTTGAATTGCAGGCTTTTCTGGTTGATGTCGTTATTTTCTTGTCCGAAAGAAACTTAGCATTTTCGAGGAAGTAATGAAAAGCTCAGCGATCCTTCGAATGGCAACTTTTTGGGACTGTTTGAATTGCTTGCAAAGTATGATACTGTCCTCAGCAAACTTTTACAGAGGATTAAGAAGGTAGAGACACATGTTCAGTACCTCAGTCCACAGTTCCAAAACGAGCTGATTCAACTTGTTGCCAGTAACGTTCAAGAGGCCAACATAGCACAGCTTAAAAAAGCAAAATATTATTCAGTTATTTTGAACTGTACTCCCAACGTGTCACATGAAGAACAGATGTCTGTGGTGTTACGCTTTGTTGAATGCAATGGTGAAGATGGTGTCAATATTCGTGAAGCGTTTGTTGGTTTTCTTAATGTTCATGATACAACTGGTGAGGGCTTATTGGAAGCGTTTCTTGAAAAGGCAAACAACTTAGGAATAGACATTGCTGACATGAGAGGCCAAGCTTATGATAACGGCGCAAATATGAGAGGAAAGAATAAAGGAGTTCAAGCCCTCATGCTAGAAATAAATGACCGTGCCTTGTATATACCATGTGGAGCTCACACTTGGAATCTTGTGATCTCAGACGCGGCAAAGTCATCGAAATATGCCGTTGACTTTTTCGGTCTGATTAACAGAATATACGTTATCTTTTCTTCTTCACCTTCACGTTGGGATATACTTCAAGAACATATGCCAATATCTGTTAAAGGGTTATCAGACACTCGTTGGGAGTCGAAAATTGATGCTGTGAAGCCATTGCGTTATCACCTTGAAGAATTGTGCAATGCTTTGTCATCTTTGCGAGAATATGAGCTCGAAAAGAAAGATGGCAATAGAGCAACAGAAGCCGGTGCGCTTTTAGACCATGTTACTACGTGGCCTTTTGTTCTGACTGTGTACACGTGGTACGGTATACTATTTCACGTCAATAAAACCAGCAAATTAATTCAGTCACCAGATGTGTCAATTGACGTACTGCAGGCAGAAGTTGGTGCTACAATGAAGTTTTTGGAAGACTATTGAAATATAGGATATAACTCTGTGGTCACAAATGCACGTGAAATAGCAGAGCATATGGGTATTGAGCAGGTGTTTCCAGAAACCAGGGTGCAACGTAAGAAGAGAATGTTTGATTATGAATGTGCTGATGATTCGAGTCATCTTTCTGCTGAAGAAAAATTCAAATCGCAGTTCTTTCTTGTTCTCACTGATCAGGCCATATCTTCTGTTTTGTCGCGATTTGACCAACTCGTGGAGTGGTATAAGTTGTTTGGATTTCTGTACAACGCTAACAGCCTGGAGCAGTGTCACAGAGAAAATGAACTGGAGAATCACAGCAAAAATTTTGAAAGAAAAATGGGAGACATTGATGCCAACGAACTCATAATGGAATTGAATCATTTTATTTATGTCATCGAGAAAGAGAGAGGATTTGTTACGGCAAACAATTTTTTCACGTACATATACAAGAACAGCCTTCAGGAGATATATCCAAATCTTTGCATTTGCATCAGAATTCTTCTGACCACACCAGTTACTGTCGCTGGTGCTGAAAGGAGCTTCAGCAGAATGAAACTGATCAAGAATATCCTGTGCTCAACCATGACAGATGATAGGCTTTCTGCGCTTGCAGTTATCTCAATCGAAAACAAGATTGCCAGATCTCTGGACTATGACACATTGATTAACCAATTTGCGGAGAACAAGGCTCGAAAGAAGTGCTTTGCGTAAATATGGAATACATGTACACTGTAGGCCTATGTATACATAATATGAACCCTGTATATTGTATAAAATACATACCGCATTCCAGTTTCTGCATTGTAAGGGGCCCCGGACATATGTTCAGAGGGGGCCACGTTCTTTGTTGCTACGGCCCTGCACTCTGCTCCCTCCCTACTTTACTCCCCATGGGCCACTGCCACTCGCCACATCATTCCTCTCCTCCCCTGTGAGGCCCCACCACACCCCTCATCCCTCCTCTCCTCCATCTTCCTCCCCATCGGGGGTGGAGGGCTGAGGAGGGACCCGGCGAATGGCAGGCAGTGGGGCCTCTAAGGGAAGCGGGGGTTGGAGGAGAGGAGGGACATGGCAAGCGGCTAGGACTTCTGGAGGGGGAGGCAGAGTGGAGGAGAGGAGGGATTCACCAGGCAGGGGCAGGCAGTGGGGGCCTCAGGGAAGGGGCGGAGCAGGGAGGGGAAGAGTAGGAGTGCAGGCAGGGCCACCATGGCCCAAGCATCTGGCAGCGGGTCAGTAGCAGCTGTACCATGGGAGGTTTAGCCTCCTCTGGCCTATTATACCTGCCGCCCATGTCTTCAGTAGATTTTGGATTAGATTCTTGGTCCCTTTTGTGTTAATTCTTTCCCTTCACTGGTATTGCCATCCAGTCCCAGTGTCTATACATGTTGTTACTGTATTATTTGCCTTCTATTTTAAATCATTAACAAAGATGTTAAATAGTGTCAGTCCTCATGGTACACAACAAGAAATCCTCTTCCAACATGATACATTTACACTGACTATTACCAATCGCTTATGGTATTTCAGTTTTCAATCTATATGGCAGTTTTCCTGTCCAAGCCAATTTGAATTAGTTTTTAAATTAAAATGTTGTAAGACATTGTAATAAATGCTGTACTGAAATTCAAATATATGACATCTACTTCTTTTCCTTCGCTCACTAATACTATGTCTATTAAAGCAGTTAAATTTTATCTAGCAAAATTTATTCTCTTTTAACTCAAGCTGCTTATTGCTAATGCTTCCCTTAAATGCTAGGATGATGGAAGACAGGAATCCCAGATCCAGTGCATCTCTGTAACCAGGAGCTGTGAGCACACTACACCAATTTATCTTCAGGCCATGGAGAAGCGCTCTCTACTGGGAATGGCCCCAGTCTCTGCAGAAAGGGCAGACTGAAGGTGAACTCAGATTGCCCCACTACACAGTGAATATGTCTTGCCTCTTGGGAAATTTGGGGGGCTTCAGCAGACTAGAAATTCCTTCAGGAACTGTGCTGCTATGGACGTTAACCAGGTTAGAAGGCAGTGTAGATGTGTGGTTCATCCAAAATCAGTGGAATAAGGGGGCAAAATCCTGGCCCAAAACACTGGTGAGTGCCAAAATACCCTGGTATTTAGAGGCCTAATCAAAGGGTTTCAGAGGTTTAAGACTCTTCAATTTGTATACAGCATTGCCATAAAAATAGTTAAAGAAGTTAGTGATTACCCTCTTATTAGCTTACTCATTTGTATAGGAGTAAATCACTTTGAATACAATAGTTTATGTATTATTAGTTGTCTTGCACTAGCACCTAGAAGTCCCAGTCATGGACCAGGAACTATTGTGCTAGGTGCTGTACAACAGTGATTCTCAAAGCCGATCCGCCGCTTGTTCAAGGAAAGCCCCGGTGGGCTGGGCCAGTTTGTTTACCTGCACATCCACAGGTTCAGCTGATCGCGGCTACCACTGGCCATGGTTTGCCGCTCCAGGCCAATGCGGTTGGCAGGAATCAGCGGCCAGCACATGCCATGGCCCACGCTGCTTCCCACAGCCCACATTGGCCTGGAGCGGTGAACTACGGCCAGTGGGAGCCGTGATCGTCCAAATCTGTGGACGCAACAGGTAAACAAACCGGCCCGCCCACCAGGGGCTTTCCTTGAACTAGAGGCAGACCAGCTTTGAGAACCACTGCTGTACAAACAGAACAAAAAGACAGTCCCTCCCGCCAATCTAAGTATAAGACAAGAGCTAACAGATGGACGAAGATAGATGGGGAGGTACAAGGAAACAATGAGACAATATTGGTCATCTGATAGGTTGTGGTCTCAGCACACCAGTAGCCTAACCATTGTCAAGTTTTTTGTAGACATGGCAGCTAATGAAAGATGCTGGGTAGGGTGGAGATTGATGATGAAAAGCCTTGAAAGTGAATGAAAACAGCTTATGTTTAATATGACAGAGAAGAGGGAGCCATTTTAGGGATGCAAAGAGGGGTAACATGATCAAAGCGATGGGCGAGGAAAATGATCGTTACGGGAGCATTCTTAATGGAGATGAGCAAAGCAAGACTGCATTTGCAAAGACCAGAGAGAAGGCTGTTGCAGGAACTGAGACACGAGATGATCGTTTTATCTGTGTGGATTTATAAAAGAAGGCTAAGTTTTAGTGTTAGCCAGAAAGAACTGGCTACATTTAAACATAGCCTGATTGTGAGGACCTAGAGGGAGAGCTCTGAGTCAGAGAGGACACACAGGATACAGGCCTGAGTGATAAGCAGGATAGTGGTATTGTCCACAGTGATCAAGAAAAGAGATAGTGGGGAGGTCTGTGCGGAAGAAGCGATTAGGAGCCCTCTTTAGCTTGAGCTGGTTGCTAGACATCCACAAGGAGATGTCAGAGACAGGTTGAGATTTTAGTTTGGACAGAAGGAGTCAAGTCTGTGAGTCCACATTTACATCTGTGAGCCCTCAGCATAGGGCTCAATGAGGGAGGTGGAAGTTTTCTCACACCACCACCACCTGACATTGTATTCTATCCTCTTCCCTGGACTAGCCACCCAGAAACAAAGAGGCAAAAGATTCTGACCATCGGTTAAGCCAATCCTGATGTCTATCCCAGAATGAAAAGACCAGATTCATCCCTGCTCGCAAAAAGCTTCAGGTTCATCCTATCATCAATAGAAATACCAGTAAATACCAACTTAGTTCTAAACAAAAACCAAGCATGTAAGCCAAAGACTGTGAGAAGAAGCTGTGCAAATCTTTCTGTAGAGTGAATTTAAGGATGCTCCAATCACTTCTACGCCCATTGGTGAATGTGTGTAGGTGTGTGTTTCTTTATATGTCACTAACTGTTCCCCAAAGTAGACACTAAATGCCTGAGATCTCTGGGTTAAACCAGTGTCATTCTAAAGCTGCTATAAGTGTGGGATTCTAGAAATCATTTTGTATCTGTAAGACTGCCAGAAAGATGTAGACATTTTGTTAAAGTGGGGACATCAAGGTAAACTAGATAAAAGCCTGGTGCAATTTCTGTGAACAGTGATGCTTAATGGGACAAAGCAGCCAAATGGAGAAAGTTACCAGGAAATCATTTTGAGGGTATACTTTCTTAAAACCAAAACAAGGAATAGCCTCTGCCTTTAACAGACTCTTAGTTAAATGCCTTAAATCAAAGGGAACTGCTTCTCCCCTTAACCTTCCTGCAAAACCACAAGATTATTGTTTTCTTTGACCTGTTCACTGTAATTTGATTTAATTACTTATTATAGTAACTGGCAAGCAAGATAAAGCTATTGACTACATTTCAATTATAACCGTGATTTGACTATTGCATTGTAGTATTGTAAATTAGGTTAGAAAAATTATAGGTTAAATTAGCTAGTGACATTTTTAGTTAAACTCATATTTGTCTTGGAACTGCTTTCTTATTCTTTCAATTATTTTATAAAAGATACACTGAACTGGTTTGTCTACCAACATTTCAATGGAGACAAAGTAACCTACATAGTGGTGAAAGGGATTATTTTTAATGACTTCACCTGAGCCCATCTTATATTTTCATTAAAATAACATCCTGTTATCTGTACATAGTGTACCTTTCACCTTCCACTGACCTCCTCATCTTTTGTGTTACACCAGCTTAGAGATCACACCACTACTTTTTTTGCCTTACATTTGAGTAAATAAATAAGCTTGTACCATTTTGAATAATTAATAGTGTATTGCAGGCAGGGCTGCTGGAACAATTTGTGTAGTGGGGGTGCTGAAAGCCAGTGAACCAAACTGTAAATCCTATATATAATGGAAACCACTTCAAGCCATGGGGTGTGGCAGCACCTCTAGTTCCAGCACCTATGCAGGCTGTATTATGTCCATCTCATGGTATTATATATGAACAATTCAGCTCAGGCCATACTTTGCAATTTGTACCTTGCCTCAAAACTCTCACATTTAAGCATCTGTTCCTATTGCTACTATATTCTATTGGTCTTTTGATATAGTTTATCTTGAGCCCATCAAGAAATCTTAATCTTGTTCCATAAATGGCGTGTGTAAGAGCTATTAATACCTTAGATGTTCTCCTCTTGAAGGATTAACTGCTTCAACCTGCAGTAAAAGGCTATAGAGTTGGAGGTAAAATTTTAATAGCATTCTCATCTCAGGAACCAAGTGAAACAGATCCTGCAGACCCTCCTGATGGCATGAAATAAGTTCAGCCCAGCAGTAACACACGAGGAACGCTGTATGACTTGCCTCATGGGACACTTCCCAGCAAACATAGTTCAAATACATAATGCAGCAGTGAACAGGAGCCTGCAGATGTTCCTAGCTATCCACATAGAGCAAAAAAACTTGTACTAAAATTCTGGATATGAATACAATTCACAAGCAGGTCTGGGTCATGAATTCAACTTCAACTCAAGCAGGGGCAGCAAGTTATAGGGGACTGTGGTGCCCATGCTCCAGCATATTCAGGGCATGGGGACCCAGCTCCACCAATGTTAGGGGCCAGGTCTCTCCCTCGGCCCCGACTACCACCCCACTTGCCTCCCCTGGCGTGTTCTCTGGCCCCCAGGGCTGGAGCTTCCATTTATGCCACCTAGGCGGTTGCCTAGGGCACCAGGATTTGGGAGGGCGGCATTTTGCGGCTCTCGGCAGCAATTCGGCGGTGGGAGGTCCTTCTGCGCTCTGGGTCTTCGGCGGCAATTCTGCGGTGGGTCCTTCACTCGCTCCGAGACCAGCTGCTGAAGTGCCCCAAAGACCGGGAGCGTGGAAGGACCCCCCACTGCAGAATTGCCGCCAACGACCGGGAGCACGGAAGGACTCCCACCTAGGGCGCCAAAAACCCTGGCGCCGCTCCTGCCGGCCCCACCTGCCTCCCCTGTGCACCTCCCCCGGAGCATCCCTACCTGCGCCCTGGGCGGCTGCCCTGCTGCTCTGCACTGTGCTCCCTTGCTGGCCGCTGCTGCTGCTGGCTACAAAAGAGATCGAGGGCCAGCAGCAGGCTGAGCCACTGCCTGCGGAGGAAGGAGGTGCACATATGGCAGCCCCCCCATCCCAGCACCCACCACAGGGGAAGCAAGGGGGCTTCCTGGTCCTGAGAGGGCCCGGCCCCTAGGAGCATGTGCAGTGACTGTGCCAGATGAGTGTGCTGCCGGGGGCGGAGAGGGCTTGGGGGGACTATGGAGTCCTCCTTTCTGGCCCCAGCCCCGGGGCAGCCTGTCTGCCCCTTAAGCTTCTCTTCCCCAACCCCACCCCACCCCAAAGCCTGCACCCCTGGCGAGAACCCTCACCCCTCTCCATACCCCAACCTCCTACCCCAGCCCTGAGCCTCCTCCTGCACTGTGAACCCCTCATCGCCGGTACCACTCAGCAGCCCTCGCCGCCACACCCCAACCCTCTGCCCTAGCCCTGAGCCCCCTCCCACACCCCTAACCCCTCATCCCCAGCCCCATCCCAGAGACCCTCACCCCCAGCCAGAGCCTTCATCTTCCCCCTACACACCCACATTGTGCAAAATAGGGAAACTGTTAAACACTGACTGTTTCCAGTCCATTTTTACATTATTTTAAAAAATATATATCAGCTTACTAGGCAGATGTGTGTGTGGTGGGGGAAGGAGGGACATGGACCCCTTCTGGGCACCACCAAAAATTATACAAACCTTCTGCCCCTGAACTCAAGCAAAGTCTGATTTTAATGTGTTTGCAGCTTGAGTCAAACATACTTCACAGTTCCACCTGCCTAAGGCTCACCAGGTTCTTTATGAGCATGGTGAGCTTGCTGCTGCTCTAGTTGCTCTTTACAAACAATAGAACCTAGAATTTTGTGGTAGAATCCATTAAATATCATCTAATACTGTACAAACTACATGGTACCGAACACTGAAAAATGATAGCTCCACAATTAAAAAGCAATATGGACCTTAATTCTTGTTAAATTGCTAAAGCCACCTGTTGGTAAAAGGGTAAAATTGAAGGTGCTTGTTGCTAATATGTATACTTCCAAACAGCTTTAGACGGCATTGAAGTAAGAGAGGCAATACCATACCATGCCACTGTTACTTCTGCACTGCTGCCTTCAGAGCTGGGTGGCCAGAGAGTAGTGGCTGCTGACTGAGGGCCCAGCTCTGCAAGCAGCAGTGCAGAAGTAAAGGTGGCAGCACCATACCATGCCATCCGTACTTCTGGGCTGCTGCTGCTGGTGGTTCTACCTTCAGAGATGAGCTCCCAGACAGCAGCCACCGCTCTCCAGCTGCCCAGCACCTCCACTACCAGCAGCACAGAATTTTGAGTAGCAGTACCACAACCCCCTACAATAACCTTGTGACCCCTCCCAACTCCTTTTTGGGTCAGGATCCCTACAAGTACAATTCTGTGAAATTTCAGATTTAAATAGCTGAAATCGTGACATTTACAATTTTAAAAATCCTATGAGCATGAAATTGACAAAAATGGACCGTGAATTTGGTAGGGCCCTATTTATTACAACAATCTGCAACCCACTCACCACTTTTTGTCCTGTGACTACAGGGGTGTTAACAGGCCATTTCACCTTGAATCATCCCTTAGGATATGTGCTAACTACTTATGCTAATCTATGTCTGCACTGCCTATTTTACAGCAGCACTGCTGCGCCACTACAGACATCACTGTAAGGTACGCAGTGTAGCTGCTTTTTGTCAGTGGGACAGAGCTTTCCTGCCGACAAAATAAAACCACCAGCAACGAGGGACAGTAGATTTGTTGGTGGGAGAACATCTTCTGCCAACAAAGCACTGTTCACACTGGTGCTTTTAGTCAGTAAAACTTTTGTCAGTTGGGAGGCTATTTTTCCACACCCTGACCAACAAAAGTTTTACCGACAAAAGTGCAGTAGAGACATAGTCTTAGTTGTGACGCTTTTAGTACCTTTCCAAGATGTGAAGAAGAGCTCTGTGGAGCTTGAAAACTTCTCTCTCTCACCAGCAGAAGTTGATCCAATAAAGTTATTACCTCCCCCACCTTTTCTCTATAATAACCTGGAACCATCACAGCTACAGCAACATCACATACATGAGGGGGAAAATACACATTTTTACTAAAATCTCATTTAATTGCTATGCACTTTTTTCTCTGTATTAATATTAACTAGGATATTTATGTGTAAACAGAAGCATTATCCTTTATACTCATGTGTTAGTACTAGACTTAGTGGGGTAAAATATGGGAAATGGATCTTTTTTTCAATATGTGTGTATGAGTAAAATTGTTTTTAAAGATTTCAGGCTTTTCAATGCAATTGGGGAAAAAAGTGTCCTTTGATTTATTATTTTTGCTTTCCTCTCCCCACTTGTTCCTTCCCCCTTCCTCTCCCCTTTTCAGTCACAAAATGCAAAAAGCTGGGGGGGAAAGGAAAAGAGAGAAGGAAAACAAACAAAGAGGAGGAAATAGAAATAAACAAATTTTCAAAACTGAAAAAATTTCGTGAAAAATGTTGAATAAATGACAAATTACTGGTTTTTGAAACCTGCAAAATGAGAATGCCTTTGGAAATGTTTTTAATTGCAAAAATATTTCCCTATTCTAGTTATTACATTATTCTAATCCGATCTTGTGTTCCTCCTGTCTAATCTATCCAGACCAGCAACATGTCTGTGTAAATGGGCTTAGCATTGGAGTTCCATAGAAAACAGAATTCTAAACTCCAATCAGGTTATGTATCACTAGCAGTGCTGCTCATTGGCCACTACCTATGTTTTGGTTTCCTATAGTCATCACAGCACCTGTGCACCTATAAGAACGGTCTTACTGAGCTCTCCCCTGACATCTAGTGGTGAGCTGGGGGAGAAGGACTTCAGGAACAAACTATCTGCATAAACACACCTACTCTGCTCTGGTGAGCAGCATGATAAAGCTGCTTTGCCAAAGTAGTCAATTTTGGCTAGGGTTGGGTTACAAATCATCTTGGTATTGAGTGCAGGGGTAATAAAATGTTATCTTTATTATATTAGTCAAGGGCAGCAGACCTGTACTTAGCCTGCCCTGACTGGGGCGGGGGGGTCGCCCTAAACTGAACCTCACTCCCTGGGGTGGGGGATAGGTATGCCAAATCCCCATGAAGGGGAGAGAGGTATCTTAGTGTGGGGGTGTAGGCTCTCTTTAAGAAGTTGTAGATACCATTTGATTCTTTTCTCTTTAAGGACAGAGCTGATTAGACTCAATTGAAAGTTCTTGTTTTGTTCAGTAATCATTAGAGTGAAATCATTCATAACTAGCTGCTGAACCTTAAACCTGGTGTGGGATAGTAGTGCAGTGAAAGGGTCTACAGCCTGCATTGGCAGTGAGGTTTCCCACTACCTGCTAAAATCACTGAGAGTTGGATTAAGTGGTGGAACCTCAGAACATGTCACAGCGGAGAGACACTGGTCACATGTCACAGCGCAGAGCAATGGAGGCAGCAGTAGCAGAGTGAATAACATCAATTGTGACCCAGCTGCAGTAACTGAGGCATTGTTTGATGCCTTACCCTTTTCTCCCAGGATCGGAGGTGAACTATTGTCACTACCACCTACGCCTTGCAGAAGAGTTACACACCCTACATGGGGGTTTATAGTCTGTTAATGAATGCAGCCGCAGATCTAGTAGCCACACCTTTGACTGTGCCACTACCCAGCCACTACCCAGCCTCTGAACCAGGGGTTGGCAACCAAAGGTGGCACGCAAGCTGATTTACCATGGCTTGCTGCTGCCAGCCTGGGGTCCCTGCTGCTGGCCCCGCTCATCCCACTGCCAGCCTGGATGTATGGAACCCTCGGCTCCAGTGGCTGAGCAGGTCTGACGGCCAGGACCCCAGACTGGCAGCTCAGCCCGGTGCTGGCCTGGATGGATAGAACCCCGGGCCGGCAGCAGGCTGAGTGGGGCCAGCAGCCAGAATCCTGGACCGCTCAGCCTGGGGTCCTGGCCACCGGCCCCGCTCAGCCCACTGTTGGCCTGGATGGATGGAACCCTGGGCTGGTACCTGGGACCCTGGCTGGCAGGGGCTGGGAGATGGACCCGAGACCGGCAGCAAGCCGGGGTCCCAACTGCTGGCCCCACTCAGCCTGCTGCCAGTCTGGGGTCCCATCCACCGGCCCCTGTAAATGTAAAATGTATTACTGGCACACAAAACCTTAAATTACAGCAAATAAATGAAGACTTCTTCAGAAAGGTTGCCGACCCCTGCTCTAAACCAAGGTGAAGTATGGTCTGATTCCAGTAATGACCTGGGACAGGCGATCTGGGTTGCATTACGAGCTCTGCCAGAGACTCCATGTGTCACCCTGCGCCTGATTTTTCCAAAGTTCTGGGCACCCACCATTCCCACAGCCTTAAGTTCTTAGTGCCTTTTGAAAATTACCTGTTTAAGCTCTCTGTGCCTCAGCTTGCCAGTTGAAAACAGGAAATTTTTCTACCTCATAGGGCTGTCATGAGGGTAAATTCAACATCTGAACAGGAGTCGTATGTACAGTGATGACACCCATAGGAAAACTCATCAAGAAAATAATTTTAAAAAATAAAGCAGGAGTTGACATGGCTTGGGAATGGCAGCTCAGCAAACTGGTGCTATTTCCCTGTTGGCAGCGCCTACTGCTCTAGAATCCTAGCTTATATTAAAGGAATTAAGTCTCTAGCCCTCGTGCTTGTAAAGATAATTTTCAATTGGTGGTAAAATATTCCAGTTGGTAAAATATTTCACTTTTGGAGTATGGTGGTGAGGCTTCCAGGCCTTTAGCCAGATTGTAAGCACTCCAGGGCAAGGACATTCTATTTGTTGTGTGCTTGTACAGCACCTACCATAGTGGAGTCTTGATTCCTGGTTGCAGCCTCTAGGCGCTACTGCAATAGCAGTAGCAACAGGTCTGACAGCCTGATAGGGAGAGTTTTAGAGCCAGCCCTTTTAAAAGTGAAAGTATTTTTCTCTTAAAATTGAGTGGGTTTTCCCCCCTTGCTCTTTTTAAGATATAGTCATTTGTTTGCTCTTCTAAGGAAGGAAGTGCCAGATTCTCTGAAACTCACATAGGAAGACAGACAGACATTCCATGCTTCTGTGCCATCTTAGCCCCCTGTCTGACCCAAGATTGGTGGGCTTTCCCTAAAGGGATGGCAGATGGTGATACTGCAACCATGCTCCCTTGTTTTTTCCACCAGAAGAAGAGGCTTTAGATTTTTGTCTGGGACTCCATAGGAGCCTGCTGGTAAAGCCTGTTGAGGTTTTGTGTTCAATCTATACCCTCTGAGCAGTTCTGTCAATGCCCCCTTCCCTTCTAGTGCTGCCCATCTTTTAGGCTACACTTTTCATCTGTGGACTTCTAGGGACTGTGAAGATTAGGGTCATTTTCCACTGCAATCTCTCCGTGGCAGACTTTCTGATTGTGGGGCCCTCTTTCAGGCTGCCAGCATCTGTTTAGCTGTGCCATTGCTAACCATAATTTGTCCTTGACTACACTTTGAGCTAGATTATGGCCAACACCAGTGAAGCTAGCCAATTGCTGACAGTGGCCTACTGAAATGCTGCTATTTCCTTTATCTAACTTGGCACTTTTCTGAATAATCTATTATCACTCTACCACAGATGCAGACTCCCCTGCAATAGCAACACTGGGAATGCTTGTGTAGACTGGACATTGGTGTTTGTACCACTGTCTCCAATCCTGCTCAGTACAGGTCAATGTGATTCAATGATAAAAATATGTATGGTCTCCCATGGTCACAGCTGCACTGGTGCTAGTGCAACAACCAGAAAGCTGAAGAAAATATTGCTAATGTAGGCCTAGTTTTTCAGTTTTAAAAAAAGACATTTCTAGCAAGAATTGTATATAAACAAGTTTATGGTTCACTTGTTCTAAATTTTAGTACAAATGCGGTTATACAGTCTCAATGTGTTACTCAGAGCTGCTCATGAAAGTCCGGGTTACTTGAATTACAAAGTGTGTAATCTGACCTACAAGAGGAAACCTAGTATTTTAATACAAGAATCTCTCTCCAGTACATGCTGTTCTGGAGGAAATGTGCAGGAAAAGTATGTACGTGCGTTAGCACTCATATATAGCTTGATCAACAGTCTTCAGTTCATTCTGGAAAATACATTATATTCAGCAATCTATAAATAAAAGTTTGCAGCTCAGTTGATGCAGTTTGTTGGCTGAGTAGTAAAGTATCATAGGTGGAGCTGGTAGCACAATGTATTAAGATTGCCCAACACATACCATTACAAAAATTCTGTTTTCAGTTGCTTATGTCTTTGCCAAACTTTAATTTTATGGCTTAAAATTTTCCATTCTGGGTGTCTACCTCACGCTGAATTTTATTTATTTACTAGTAGATGAAAACCCATGCTGTAGAATATGAGTGGTGATTGGTTGCGTTATCTCTGATATCACAATGGTCTACGAATCTTGGTGTGGCATAGATATATGCCCTACTGTAACTGTGCATCATATTGGTATGACTTGTAAAGTCAAAATGGTCAAGAACTTGAAAACTAGACATTAACAGATTGCAAAACCCAGTAAGAAATCAACCTGGTGATCTTCTGAACAAATAGAGCTTTCAACCATGCTTGTAGCTGTTTCCATGACTTCACACCGACTCAACAGACATTCTAGGCTTCGGAGTGACACAGACAGGTGACATTCCTGGAACCATATTATATAGAATTTTTTTTGTTTTAAGTTTCAGCAAAAATGGCTCAAACAAAATTAGGGGGAAATATGTTTTGTCAGTGTTAGAAAAATTCTTCCAATCATTTCATTGAGAAACTCCAGCACTGCCTTTAGATCAGGGATTTGAAACTGGGCCTTTTGTTGTCCCTGTGAAATTAGCTCAAATTTCACTAAATTTTAAGCCTCTGAAAAAGCTTGGTTCTCATATGCTCAAGTGTGTTCGGAGTTTGGCAGCTACTTTTTCTGAAGATTTTTGTACTGGACATGCTGTCCCCTTCCCTTTCCCTCACCACTTCCAGTTCCTACATGTGATCAGACTGTGCATGCACCATCCTCACTTGTGACTGAGTATGTTCTATCCAGCGGCTGAGCATGACTTCCTTTGCAACTGCTTGTCCCAATAGCTGGAGGGGCCACTGTGGCACCAGGCACCAGACTGAGAGCAGGGAAACTCACTCTCTCCTCTGCTCTCAATGTCCCCCTCTTCTCCTGCTGGTGCCTCCGCATTGAGGAGAAGGAGGAAACAGCTGACTTGCATAATAAGGAGTAATGGTCTCAAGCTGCATGACAGAACAAGTTGCAGTGGGGGATGTAATAACCTTAGTCCCAGATTTGGACCTTAGCGTCCAAAATATGGGGGTTAGCATGAAATCCTCCAAGCTTAGTTACCTGCTTGGACCTGGTACCTGCTGCCACCACCCAAAAAATTAGAGTGTTTTGGGGCACTCTGGTCCCCCTGAAAAATCTTTCCTGGGGACCCCAAGACCCAAATCCCTTGAGTCTCACAACAAAGGGAAATAATCCTTTTTCCCTTCCCCCCTCCAGGTGCTCCTGGAGAGATACACAGACACAAGCTCTGTGAATCCAAACAGAGTGAATCTCCCTCTCTGTTCCCAATCCTGGAAACAAAAAGTACTTTCCTATTCCCCCAGAGGGAATGCAAAATTAGGCTAGCAATCCAACACACAGATCTCCCCTTGACTTCTTCCTCCCACCAATTCCCTGGTGAGTACAGACTCAATTTCCCTGAAGTAAAGAAAACTCCAACAGGTCTTAAAAGAAAGCTTTATGTAAAAAGAAAGAAAAATACATACAAATGTTCTCTCTGTATTAAGATGGTACAACACAGGGTCAATTGCTTAAAAGAATATTGAATAAACAGCCTTATTCAAAAAGAATACAAATCAAAGCACTCCAGCACTTATATTCCTGCAAATACCAAAGAAAAGAAACCATATAACTTACTATCTGATCTCTTTGTCCTTACACTTAGAAACAGAAGATTAGAAAGTAGAACTACTTCTCCAAAGCTCAGAGAAAGCAGGCAGCCAGAAAAAACAAAGACTCAGACACACAATTCCCTCCACCCAAAGTTGAAAAAATCCGGTTTCCTGATTGGTCCTCTGGTCAGGTGCTTCAGGTGAAAGAGACATTAACCCTTAGCTATCTGTTTATGACAGGGGAGGTTTAGGTTGGATATTAGGAAAATCTTTTTCACTAGGAAGGTAGGTGGTGAAGCACTGGAATGGGTTACCTAGAGAGGTGGTGGAATCTCCTTCCTTAGAGGTTTTTAAGGTGAGGCTTGACAAAGCCCTGGCTGGAATGATTTAGTTGGTATTGGTCCTGCTTTGAGCATGGGGTGGACTAGATGACCTACTGAGATCTCTTCCAACCCTGATATTCTATTATTCTAATCATGCAGAGGGCTGAGAAATGTGGGAGAGGGACAGGGGAAGAGAGAGCTGCAGGTGCCAGAAGTGTGGGGGGAGCAAAGGGGGATGAGGACTGAAGGCTGTGTGGGTGATTGAGAGGAGAAGGTGGGGCAGGAGCCAGGGATGAATGAGCAGTTGGAAAGGAACAGAGGGAGTCGGGAGAGAAGCTGGTGGAGGGTGAATAGGAACAGAGAGGGACAGAGACAAACTAGGAATACAGAGATAGAAAGGTTTCTAGTCTTTAGAGCACACTCTCCTACAGAACCTGGAATTGAGCCTAGGAGTCCCTAGCGTGTACATTTGTCATGGAAGTTGGAAGGTGTGTAATGAAGGAGGCAGGAGATTGCAGGAAGAGGAATAATTGTCTCATGGTTAAGGCAGTTGAAGGCTGCCCTGGAGAACTGGCTTTGATCCTTGCCTTCGCCAGAGTTTCTGGGTGATGCTGGACAAGTCACTTAAACCAAAATGTTCAAAATGACTATTAATGATGGGCGCCATTTTCTGGATACCAAACATGAGACAATGGGGGTCAGATTTGCAGAAGTGCTGAGTGCTCCTAACAGCAGATTGGAGCTGTGCTTTGAACATACAAAGTGCTATAAAATGCTAATTACAGTACTCTGGGAAAATAAGCCCTGGGTGTTTCAAATGGAGCACCGAAAATTAGTGGATACTTTTGGCCTTAATCTCCACCTGCCTCTGTCCCCCAGCTGTAAAATGAGGATAACAATACCCCCTATTCTCAGGTGTGAAGATTATTTCATTACTGTTTGTGAAGCACTCAGATACTATGGTGAAAGCACCATAGAAAAACCAATGAGGACACTGATAATTCTGTATTCAAAGCAGGTTTTGAATGCTGTGCCTGGGGCCACACACTGACTGAGGAGGACAAAAGAAATATTGAATAGCAGTTCACTTATGGATTGAGACAGTTTAACTGCCATTGGTACCTCTGGAAACCTGACCCCCTACAGCATGGGTCGGCAACCTTTCAGAAGTGGTGTGCCAAGTCTTCATTTATTCACTCTAATTTAAGGTTTCATGTGCCAGCAATACATTTTAATGTTTGCAGAAGGTCTCTTTCTATAAGTCTATAATATAGAACTAAACTATTATTGTATGTAAAGTAAATAAGGTTTTTAAAATGTTTAAGAAGCTTCATTTAAAATTAAATTAAAATGCAGAGCCCCCTGGACCGGTGGCCAGGACCCGGGCAGTGTGAGTGCCACTGAAAATCAGCTCATGTGCCGCCTTTGGCTTGTGTGCCTTAGGTTACCTACCCCTACCCTACAGTCACATCTGGACCTAAACATCCCCAGAGTAACTGACCCTTTGATTTGACCTCTGATTCAAATGTTATTACCCTAGATGGTGAAATAACTCTGTATCTGACAACTGTCAAAAGAGAGAAACTTTGAAATAAATTCCATGCTGGCTAGGACATCCTGTAGAGGATAGTGTATTTTTTAACTCACATGTTTTTCCTGAACATTACTGTTGCCCAGCATGCTCTGCTTATGCTTCAGATTCTTAGTGTATACAGTTACGTGCTCACATTCTCTCTTTTCCCTCAACAACAAGCTGAATGTTTCATAGAGTTTTAGTCACCAACCATAAATATAGTCACTAGGTTATCTTCAACTTCCACCCAAGAAAGGATGGTCTTGTGGTTAAGGCACAGGACTGGATCTTGAGAAAGTCTGTCAATTCCTGGCTCTGCCATGCACTTCCTGTGTGATCTTGGGCAAGATACTTAGGGTATGACTATACTACCTGCAGGATCAGCGGGTAGTGTTCGATGTATCGGGGATCGATTTATTGCATCTCATCTGGATGTGATAAATTAATCCACTAATCGATGCCCATACTTCACCTCGGCAGGAGGAGTAAGCGAAGTTGACAGGGGAGCCGCGGCAGTCGATTTGCCACCGTGAGGACGGCCAGGTAAGTCGAACTAAGATACTTTGACTTCAGCTGTGCGAATAGTTGCGTATCTTAGTTTGAACCCCTCTGCTAGAGTAGCCCAGGCCTTAGAGTGAAATCCTAGCCTATTGAAGTCAATAGGAAATTCCCATTGACTTCAGTACAGCCTGGCTCTCCCCTGTAGCCTCTCAGAGACAGATTTTCAAAAGTATTTAATGATGCACATAGGTGTCTAGTGTGATTTTCATTTTTTATTTTTTCCAAAAGCACCTAACTACCATTGGGAGTTAGGCATCCAACCTACTTAAGCCCTTTTGAAAATTCCACTGTGCACCAAACTGCATCTTTAGGAGCCTAAATTCTTTTGAAAAATTGGTCCCCTGTGCCTCATCTCCATATCTGTAAAACAAAATAGTGATGAGGATAAACTTATTCATGCCTATGAGATGCTCAGATCTAACAGTGATAGCTATGTAAGCAACTGAAATTAACTAATATTATGGAGCTGAGCTGATTCTTCAATTTCTTGTGCTTACGATACATAAACAGAAGAGGGAGCTCTAAGACCAGCATGATTTTTCAATTAATAAACTATTGATGGACCAGATCTGGAAAAATGGAATACTTGGATAAACAAAGGAAAACAGAACCAAAAAAAAATCTTGTGTCAGCCAATACTGTTTTAGGTTTATGTACTGTTCACCTAGCATCAGTTTGCTATAAGTGAAAACAAATCACACAGAGGGAAGTAGGGTCATATTGGTCAATGCACTCTCTGGTTTATCAATGTATCACAATTTCAGAAATACTTAATTTTAATTTTTTTAGTGGTATATTAAGATTCTCTACTACCTTGCAGTGAAATTGATGCAACATTGTAAAATGGATGCAAATGTTGCCAGATCGGATAGGCTTTGTTTTACACTATCTTTGCACAGGTGTCAATAACTACCAAAGGGGTAAGACAATGGAGAATAAGGGTCCAGGAACAGATGGGACAGGTCAGAATGAAAGAATAGGAATTGGAGAGCATTCAGTAGAACCTTAAACTCTTTGAATTCTGAAGCTTAGTTTACAAGTAAAAGAATTTCCCACATTTAGTTCTTCTGTTACCATAACTTTGACATGTACGTGGGCCTGTACACGTTGCTTCTCTTTACATTTTTAACTTAATTTGTAAATCATGCACCGGCAAAGGTTATTTCCTCCCCATGACTTTTGGATAGGTATCACTGAACTGGTTATTGTGGTTTGATTACTTGATTAAACTCCTAGCTAATTTGGGTCACATGTGAGTATTTATCAATCCGATATAACACTTCTATGAATCTATTTGGTCTTCATAAAAATTGGCTTTAATGAACTGTTCCTGCGATAGGACATACACATCCCACACCAAACAGGTTAAAAGACTGGGCCCAAGGACGGAAAAATCTATCTAAAACAACAAATTATCCAAACTACAAATGTTAGATGGAAGCCCTTCTAGCTGTAGATGGCTATAAAAAGGAAATAAAAATTAGTCTAATTTATGTCAGAATATTTTTCTGAAAGGAATGCATACTACTTCACAGGACTTGAAGCAGGAAGAACGTTTGGGTTATCTAGGAAAATCGAAGGCAGCTACTTCAAGCATGAAAGAACTAAGAAAAGAATCCAATGCAGCTGAAACACTTTATTCTTTGTCTTGATGTTTAGTTTCTTAGCCCTACTTTTCCCTGTACAAGCCAAAGTCTGACTGACCATTCACTCCCATGATGATCTGAGACTACTTGAAGGACCATCCTGAAGCAAGGGACGGACCAGCTTGTTTACTGTTGTAGCAATAGAGTGTGCTCCTGACATATTCCTGGACCCTGTTTCATAAACCTGCTGGATTAAATAATGTCTGATGGTATAAGAGAGGCACCTATCGTTGTTGTTTTTCAGTGTTGGAGGCGCTTGAATGAGTAAAGCAGTGATTCTCAACCTATGGCATGTGGGCTGCCTCTGGCCCAATCAGCACAAAGCTGTGGCCTATGTGACATCCTCGGGGCCAGACAGGCAGTACCGGGTTTACAAGTGCCAGTCCCACATTTCGAAGGGGCCCATAATAACTACTTGGAGGCCTACAAAGTGTTAATCCAGCCCTGGCCACAGCCAAGCAATGTGATACAAGGTGTGCTAGGAGTTGTAGTTCATGCATCGCTGCCTTCCACCAGAGCCCTTGGTCCTGCACTGCCAGCTACACTACTAGTTCCAGAATGCCCCGCATCAGGCTGTGAGCTGCCCCAGTTGAAGTGGGTAGCAGTTGAGTGGACCAAAAAAAAGGGAAATGGTGCAAGGAGAGGGTTCCCACCATGCTGCTCTCCCCATGGGGCACAGGGTAGGGGCTCCTGGCTTGTGCCCCTCTGCTCCTGAGTCTCCCCTCCTCTCCTGGGGCAGCAGCAGTGCTGTGACTGCCGATGTGCAGCCTCCTGGCGACCCTGATGCCTGGCTGCAGGCTCCTGGGCACCATGTTGGCCCTGTAGCTTTGTGCCGGGGTGTGTGTGTGTGTGTGTCCCCTCAGCTGCCATCGGGGGCAACACAGGGAAGGCTGGTTGTCTGTAGGCCTCAGGGCCAGGGCAGGACATGTGATGACAGTGGGGCTGGCTGCCACCCCCACCGCCAGTGAGAATGCCCAGAAACTCTCTCTTTCACACACACACACTCTCACACACTCTGGGGAGGAGAAGGGATAGAGCGTGGTTTGGGGAGAAGGGGCAGTTGTGGGGCAAGTCCAGGTGCAACAGGGTAGCTAGCGGTGACTCTGTGGTGGGGGAAGAGGTAGGAGAAGCTGGGTGGGGTGGGAGTTATGTGGGGGCAAGAGGGCAGAGGGAAGGAGGGGAGTCTGGGTAGAAGGGGGGATTGGCTCTGTGGGGAGGGGGGCAGTAGAAGAGACGGGAGAGAGCTAACAGCCCTGGGGTGAAAATGGAGGGAAGGCAAGGGCAATTGGGGAGAGCCCTTATGTGAAGGTGGGGGAGATGGGTCTGAGGCTGGATTGTAGCGGTAAAATGTGTGTGCATGTGTGTCTCAGTGGCCTTTTCTCCCTGCAAAAGACAGGCACCAACAATTTTCCTCCCCACACTTCACCCCAGTAATTTTTCTTTTTCACTTGAAGTCATGAGCGGTGGTGAGGCAAAGGGAGAAATAGGCTAAATAAACTAATTCAAAAAAAAAAGAAAAGATTTTAAAATGTAGAAAAGTAGAAAATCTAGCTTTCAAAAAAATGTATTTATAAAACATAACTTTGGATGGAGGAGGCGGTGGTGGGGAGATGCAGGTGCAACTCCACTGATTGCCACATCTGGGCTTAACGTGGCCCATAAATGTGCCAATTTGCCAGTTGTGTTCAGGTCCCCAAGCAGGTCCTGAGTGTTTAAACAAAGAAGACAAAACTAACAACCCCTTCCCACACAAGTAAACCAAATTCAAGAGTATTCTGACTATATTGATGCTAGCCCAGTTTGTTCTCTATGGGCTAAGTGGAGGTCTCAGTCAAGTGTGGCTTCAAATATCTTATTTTGTTTTTGAATAAATGTTTTCATCCCCATTCCAGCAGTATCAGGTTTACTATGGCACCAAAGGTGCTATTGCACCGAGCCTACACTAGGAAGGGGCTCATAACGACTATATGGGGGCCCACAAATATGTTTGGTGCCAGGCCCACAAAAGATTAATCCAGCCCTGCAGACAGGTAGTGTATATATATTGTGTGAATGCAGCCCACGTAACACACACAGAGTTGCATATGCAGCCACAATGGTAAATAGGTTGAGAATTACTGAAGTAAAATGTTTATCTCTGGCCTGGCGCATTGCTTGTCTGGGGCCTTAGGCAGTAAACTGAGATGCTCTCAGGAAATTTGATTTAAATCATTGTCTAATGACTATGTCTACGCTTAAAATGCTACAGTGGCACTTTAGCACTTCAGTGTAGACACCACCTATGCTGACAGGAGGGGTTTTCCTGTCACTGTTGTCAATCCACCTTAATTCCTGAGAGATGGTAGCTAGGTTGATGGAAGAGTTCTTTCCACTGTCTATACCAGTGTTTAGGTTGGCTTAACTACCACATTCAGTGGGGTGTGGATTTTTCATACCCCTGACCAGCATAGTTGGTTTAGCCTAACTTTTTAGTGTAGACCTGACCCACTTTTAACTGTATTTCAAATTCACCAGTTTAGGTCATTATCATGAAGAAACATGCAAACAGTCAGTGGCAGAGGCATCTAAGTATTAGAGTAAAGCTACATTTTCAGTGCTGATAACCTTACAAAATTAAGGATCTATTCCCATGTAAATCATAAGACATTTTGCCATTGACTTCAGTAGAAACAAGATAAGGCCTTTTATGCAAAGTCAGTGACCATTTTCTTATTACAAGATTGGGTTGTCTTCTAACTACCAATACTAAACTTGTCAGCAGCCTCTCATAGTGACAATTGTGGTGTCTTTCTGGAAAGCCTGGAGTGTCATGTGTGGTGGCATAGTATAACCCTTGTGGGGCATTTTATTTTTCCTATACTGTGTACTCTGTTTTACTTAGGTACAGATTGTTCAACTACACTAAGATTTCATGGGTGGTGTCCCAGGTTTCTGGTCCAGAGGCCATGCTCCACCATATTGCTGTATTTCTATTACGTGAAGCTAGTTTGATTTCTTTACTTCTCTTAGATCCATAGCACCCAGAACTATTTTTGGAAAATTGACAATGTTCATTTTTAGTATATAGAATTTCTTTGACATACCACTAACATTTAATCAGAAAAAAGGTGAAAATGTCTTGTCCATAAATGTTACTCAGTAGCCTTAATACTGCTCCTTCATAGTTTATGTTCCTTTGATTTCTAGAGTAGCAAGATGTTGAGGGCTGTGCAGAAATATAAATTCATTCCGAAAAGTCTTTTAGGCTTTCACCATCACTGTGAGGTTTTTTGGTAGATACTGAGAGGGATGGATACCTTGTTGCAAAACTAAAGACAAGGTAAGGAAACTGTTTCTGTGCTTGCTTCATTTAAATTCAGATAGCTAAAAGCAGCATTTTTCTTCTGCATAATAAACTTTCAAAGC
Organism: Gopherus flavomarginatus; assembly: GCF_025201925.1. Lineage (NCBI taxonomy): Eukaryota > Metazoa > Chordata > Testudines > Testudinidae > Gopherus > Gopherus flavomarginatus. The sequence goes on along the minus strand of NC_066620.1, from coordinate 121,156,462 downwards.
TGTATAAGTCAATGTTCAGTTGTAAACTTCTGAAAGAACAACTATAACATTTTGTTCAGAGTTATGAACAACTTCCATTCCTGAGGTGTATGTAACTCTGAGGTTCTACTGTATAGTTAAATAGTTGTTACAACTTTCAGATTACAAAACAATTTTTAAAATATTTTATACTGTATATTTAAGCAAAAACTATTATGTCTAGGGCCAAATTCATCCCTGATATAACTCCATTGCTAATTTTAATCTGGGATGATTTTAGATCTTGGAATAGATTATCAATCTGGATTATTTTACTGTTATAATTGTAGTGGGTAAACAACGTTTCTCTGAAATGTTCCTATTCTGAACATTATGTTCCTTCCTTGATGGATATCAGACTAGAACATTTTTTACCTGGCAATGATGAAAAATAAAAGGTAAACAGCAATGCACTCTCTCCCCTGTATACCATATACTTGGCACACATCCAGGTATTTTCATTGCAAACTGGATTATTCCACTTATTCTCTGTTTAGAATTCCTTTTTAAATGAGATACAGATCAGTGTCACTGTACATGCTATTTTAATACCAGAGACAGCATTCACGCTGAACAAGAAATCAAATATATGCTTTATGGCAGAAAATTCAAACTGCATTCATCAGAGTCTCTGCCAATGGTTTTGGCAAAGCCAGTTATTTCCTCCTCAATCTCTACATTCTGTGTCACTGAATAAACTTTAGAGGGAGCCAACCTTTTTGAAGTTTTAAAGTCACTGGGGACTCCCAATGACGTTAATATGCTTGGAATGTTACTCAACCAGTTATACCAAATGGAATTGTTTACTTTATCCCTGGAGGCAGCTGCTGCTTTCAAAAAAGAGAAATCTTTTAAAACCACTGTGACAAGAGTCATTAAGACTTTACACTTGGGTATGCTTTTGAGGATACTAAATTGAATATATAAATGAAAAATCAAGAGTGCAGGAAAATGATTAGGGGTGAGGATGTATTGAAGAAGAAGAATTGAAGCCCATCAAAATATCAGACTATCGAGAACTCCATCTTCCTGAATTCTCCTTTAAAAAACACACAGTGAAGTAAATTATATTACAAATGCTCTAGCTGGAAAAAAAATGATTGAACCCACCAGCCCAGTGCAAAGCCACAGGCAAACAAGTCACTTATGCTTCATTAGCAGAGGGAGACACTAAGGCCTTGTCTACAGCAAGTCGACATAAGGCACCTTCGATCTAACTACAGATGTGTACACACTACAGTGCTCCTCCCACCTCTGTAACTTGCCTGCTACGCCGACATAATAAAAGCACCTCGGTGAAAGACATGGCGCTTAGATCAATGCAGTGCCAGTGTAACCCTTCTACCCTTCTGAGTTGGCAGCAACAAGGGCCGGGTTCAGTATGCAGGGGTTCCGTTCAGGGCCGTCCTTAGGCATAGGCAACATAGGCAGCTGCGTAGGGCACCTGAAAATTTGGGGCACCACTAGGTCTTAGTGTCCACCCTCTGGTTTTCCTATCCCTGTTCTGACCCTTCCTGCAGGCTCCCACAGATGGCTGCTCTAGCCTGGTGAGTCTTCCTTGGGAGGGAATCTAGTAGTTAAAAGTGAAAAAACCTCTAGCCTGCCAGACCTATTAGCACAACATTGAAACTGTTAAAGAGACATTCAAGGGGTAATAAAGCCATTTAACAGGCATTTGTCAACCCCAAGGTAACATATACTGACAGGTTTCAGAGTGGTAGTCCTGTTAGTCTGTAAACAAGGACGAGTCCTTGTGTCACCTCAAAGACTAACAAATTATTTGGGCATAAGCTTTTGTGGACTAGAACCCATTTCATCAGATGTCCACGAAAGCTTATGCCCAAATAAATTTTTATACTGTCAGTTTCTGACTTTACTGACAAAAACAGTTGTGCATTAATGTAATATTTACACAGAACATGTCAGTCTACAGGACCTTAGTTTAAAATTTGCTTTAAAAATATTCCATTAGTGAGCTGATGAAGATTATAAAATCACATTTCTAAAAAATGCTTGCATAGAGTTTTAGATGCACAATCATCTTTAGCCTTCAATGTGTGGATCTTCAGACATAGTTTTTTTAAATAAATCCTTCAAAAGACTTCCCTTATCTAAAATACACATTTTAATTACTATAGTTAAAAAAAAAGTGCTTCCAAGTCTTCCTGTCCTTTCTGTCCATCCTTTCACCACCTCTCCCCCCACTCCCCACTGAAGAGAGCCCTTAAAGGGACAACAGTCCTTCCCTTCCAGATAGCTGGACAAAGAGTTTCCCTTTCTTTACTTCTGACTATCCAACAAACTAGTTTTAAAAGAACCCTCCAGCAAAATCAGTACCTTAGTAAGACAAAATCCTTGTTATATCTAAAATTTTTGGAAACATATTTTTTTAAAGTTGGTGAAATTTCATAACCATGTCTCTTGTTATGGAGATCACACAAAGTAAATTACTGTTCCCTTTTTCTAAAAGTAATGAACATTGTTATGAACACACTAAAACTCTCTGATTAATTTAAAAGAATGTCTTTGTTTCAGTGAGTTAAATATGTAGTAATCTGGAATGTTGGTTTAAGATTTGAGTACATTTAAAATATAATTCAACTTAGAAATACTGATGAAGAAAATGTAAAACAGAGAAGAGCTGCATCATGTATTCCATTATATGTAATGTTGTATTCAGCAGGACAGCTGACTCACCCTTACTATGAAGTTTTTGCAAATAAATCTCTGACAAACTTCAGGGCATATCAAAAAACCTGTGACTGATATTTTTTATTCCCAAATTTTAGTGCTTTTAATTAGGTACTTTCTTCATGTCCATTCTGCATGAGGGAGAGTGCATGGAGATCTCTGCGGGGAACTGTGACTCTCCGCCACCATGAGGCAGGCTGGGCATCTCATTATCCTTTGCTGTCAAGTCCCTCCTCCCCCTCCCCCACCAGGCTGTGAGCTTGGGCTGCCATCCGGCATAGAGGCACCAGTTTAATAATACTGCGTAGGGCCCCATAAATCCTAAGGATGGTCCTGGTTCCGTTTCAATAATACAATGCATAACCGGCTCGAGCCTCCACCCAGTGACCTGGGACACTCACATACCACACCCCCCTGGGCGCCTCTAGGAGGCAATACTTCCCCTCTCGCAAGCACAGAGTTTGAGTGTAGCAAAATCTTTTTAATAAAAGAAGGAATCAATGCAGCATCCCATTGGAGAAACACCACTAACAGGGTTATAACACAAACCATAAACAAAAACCCACCTCCAAGTACGTTTGGCACTGTCCTTTTTCCCCTTAGGGTTTTAAGTCCAATCACCCCCAAAGTCCAACAACCCAAAAGTCTCTGGTCAATGCCACCCCAGAGTTCGAGAGTTTATCTGTAGAGGTCCCTCCCCCCAGCCTGGGTAGAAAGGGGCACCTTACGTGGTTTGGGGCCAACTGCCCTGCCTCTCCGTGGGTTCTGCTTCCGCCTTCTCCATGAACTGCTCCGCTTTACCAGCTGCTCCACGCTGCTTCTCCAGCCGTCCTCAGAAACTGCTCCGCTCCACCAGCTGCTCTGCTCCATGAGCTGCTCCAGTTCTCTCTGCAACTGCTCGGCTCCGCTCGCTCTGTGGGCTGCTCCACCCGTCCCACAGCTACTCCGCTCTGCCAGCGGCTCCGCTGCCACCAGCTGTCCCGTGATCCACTCCAGCCGTCCCCACAACTGCTCCACTTCGCCAGCTGCTCTGTTCCACAGTATAGCTTCAGGCTCCCCCACTAGTTAGCACAGTACTCAGTGCTCTCAGCTCAGTAATTTCAGCTCTTTAGTGATTTCAACTCTTAGTGATCTCAGCTCTTAGCAGGGGAGCCCCAGTGCTAGTGCACCATTAACCCAAAGTGAGTTCAGCTCAGTAACCTGTATTTAGATTCTTGAAGGAATAAAAAAATCAATTCTGACATTCCACAGTGGAGAGAGGACAGGGTGGAATTGGTGCTTCTGGCGCCACAAGGCGACTGCACCACCAGGCACAGATACCTGTCCCCAGCCTCTCTCAAGTCACTGGGTTTTGGAACCCATGTCCCTTGTCTAGCAAGTACCACCCAACTGAGGGTGAGTCATTTGTCACCAAGCAGTCCCACAGCTCGGCAGTCTGGGATAGGGTAGGTGTGCCTATGCAAATACACTCTCTGAAATTCTTTCCACCAGATGTCAGGGTAGAGCTTATCCTGACTCTGCTTACATCAGTGTAAACACTGAGTTGCTTACGTCAACTAAGTGGCTTCCAGGTGGTGTCCCACAATGCCCACCGTGACCACTCTGGTCACCGTTTTGAATTTCACTGCCCTGCAGCATGTTACATAGGTATGTGCTCCTTCCCTTTCAAAGGCCCAGGAAGTTTTGAAATTGTTCTTCCTGTTTGCTCAGCATGGAGAGCTAACATAACTACTGCCCAGTTAACTGTGCCAGTTCCAGGCAGCAAATGTGCTCCTGTCTGAAGTGCACCAGAGGTGGTGGATCTCCTCGGTTTATGGGGAGAGGGGACTGTGCAGCTACAGCTCTGTTCCAGCAGCAGAAACTTTGACATCTGCGGGGGCATGGTGGAGAAGGGCTACAGCAGAGACACACAGCAGTGTTGTGTAAAAACAAGGAGCTGCAGCAGGTGTACCAGTAGCCAAATAGGCAAGTAGTTGCTCTGGTGCAGAGCCACAGACATGTCGCTTCTACAAGGAACTCCATGCCATTCTCAGCAACAGCCCCACCTCCACTGTTAAGTGCCCCGTGGATACTTGGGGCAAGATGGAGTCACAGAGCACCCGACTGAATCCTGAGGATGACGTGCTGGATGTAGAAGTGTAGGAGAAGGCACATGGGGGACAGGCAACAGGGAAATCCAATGGCATGGTGAGCCAGGACCTCTTTTTGACTCCTGAGCTTCTAACCACTCCCAGCAGTTCAGCTGTGCTGAGGCTGATGCAGAAGAGGGAACCTCTGGTAAGTACTCATTTTGCTTCAATACTGAATGGACATATCTGCACATGTATTACTTTATTAATCAGGCTAGAAAAGGTTGTGAAATAACTAATACAGGTAGAGTTGCTATCTGCTCCTTATACCCCTGTACAGCTAGGCACAGGGGATACATCAGGATGTCCCGTGAATCCTCCATTGAGATCCGTAGGAAACTTTCCTAGGGGTAGTCTTTAATCCTTTGCCAAAGGTTTCTTGGGAGGGATGCCTTGTTTCTTCCCCTGCAGTAGAACACTTTCCCATGCCAGCAATACGTTCAGCAGGCACCATTTGGGCGAGCAGCATACAGACCTGGTCTGCAGCCTGACACAGTCAAGAGTGGCTCCCTTACAGCCTCGGTTACCCATGGAGTAAGATATCAGCTACAGTCACTCTCACCTGTGGAAAATGGTGCCAGTATTCAGCACAATAGTCCTATCCACTTGTACTGATACATCAGGCCTACTCCCTCTTATTGTCCCATCTTCCCCCTCCCCCGATGGGCTGTGCTCACTGGGGCTATCACCCTGCTCTATGTCTCCCAAAGGAAAGTGAAAAAGTTGTGTTTGTAATTTGGCTCAAGGAGTGTAAGTGCCCTGACAATGGAACCTCTGTCCATTGTTTCTTTAGCAGCAGCAGCAGATGTGGCCTGGAGGGTCTTATCCGGCACACTGGTGGAGCAACTCACCCCAATAAGGAAGACAAAGAAGAGGAATAAAGAAGACATGTTCCAGGAGATGCTGCAAGCCTCTGGTGCGTCAGATTGCGAGCAGAGAGCTTGGAGGGTAGCGATCAATGACAAAATGCAGAGGGATAGCGAGGACAGAAAAAACAGGCAGCGGGAGATGATAATGCTGCTTGGGAAGCAAAGAGACATGCTGCAGTCTCTGATTCAACTTCAGGCTGAACACATCCACGCTTCCCTCCCCTTACAGCCTATAAGGTACTGCATTCTAGGACCTCCCTATACTCCACCCCACCACACACACACATACACATTCGTTGTATCTTCCAGGACTGCAGCAGTACCCAAGGCACTCCACCACCTGGGAGATTAAATACATTAACTGCCCCACATACACCCAGATGTGAGAGCCTTGTTGTTGTATGTGCTTGTGAATTCTCTGTTCCTTCCCCTTTAAAGATACTTTACCACATATGAATTAAATTTACCTCAGCATTATGTTTGCATGGCTGTGGAATAAATATCTATTTATTCCCCAAAATATGGTGACTGATATCATTCACAGACAAAGGCAATAGGTGCATTTGCATTGTTATAGTAGTGCACACACTGCAATCATTCATAGCACAGAGGGAAAAAAACAATGCCAGGCTCAACACATTACAGCAACACGCATTACTGTGGCTCATTGGTAAAATGCTCCTTCAAAGTCTTCCTGAGCTGAATTGCTCCCCATTGAGCCCCTCTTATAGCCCTTGTCTTGCGCGTCAGGCGAATCAATATCATCATCTGACTCCTCACTGTCACTTTGGAGCTGAAGGAATAGCCCCACTGCCATGCGTGATGTGCTGGCAAAATTCATCAGCAAGGTCCTCAGCAGCTCGGGCTCCATTTGTAACAGAAATCGCGCTGCAGACTCACAATGGCGCCAAACCGCTTGGAATGTGTAGCAAAGCACCACGGGGCGTTGGAACAGGAAGCGGAAAGACCTGCACCCTTCCTTCCCCTTCCCACAAGCCACAGCGCCAAAATGGGACAAGGTGCTCTGTGGGATAACTGCCCACAATGCACCACTCCCAACAGTGCTGCAAATGCTGCAAATGTGGCCACACTGCAGCGCTGGTAGCTGTCAGTGTGGCCACACTGCAGCACTGGCCCTACACAGCTGTACGAACACAGCTGTAATTCCCAGCGCTGCACAAATGTAAGTGTAGCCATACCCTGAGACATTAGCTACACGCTGAAGCATTGATTCAGTTTGCACATACCCTACACACTGCTGCCTGTGGTGTGTAGCGTAGATATATCCTGAAAGGGAGCCCCATACTCCCCTTTGTTTTGTTTTCCTAAGACAGCTGCTGAAGCTGCTTTAGGATCTGAAATGGCAGTACCCTCTTCTCTGCAGTGAAGCCTCCTGTTCCCTCTCTCCTGAACTGGGATCAAAAAGCTCATGTCACTTCTTTATTTTGATACAGAGCTTAAAGACAATCAGCTGGAGAGCAAGAAGAGTGTGGCCACCACAAGTGAAATTTACAAAGCAGGAATGTGCAGCAGACCACAACCTAATTAAGTAAATTGCATGGAGTCAGGAATGAGAATAATGTCCCTGGAATCTCTGCTTTCAAGAACAGAAGAGGAAAATTCAGAGACAAAGAAATCTGTATTAACACCTCCTACCACAAAAATGGTGATTCAGGAAGTAGGTATGTTAAGGGGTGAGGGAAGGGAGTCTAAAAAAATAAATGAATAGACAACATACAGTACTTGTTTTCCCTCTGCATTCTCTACAACAGGATTTCCTTCTCACATCATGAGGAGCCATGTAAATATGGCCCCTTTGGCTCAGTGGCAGGAATCATTTCCTTTCTAATGCTTACAGGGAAGGGAAGCCAAAAGAGAGGTCAGGATCTTGGGGATTTGTATCAGCAGATAGCACTGACTCAGGAAAAGGCTAAAGATTATGGAGAAAATGTTGTTGCTGCTCTGTAATCCTCTTTTATCGCACACACACTTTTTCCCCCCTGAATCATAGAGAGTTCTTAATTTTAAAAAAACACCTTTATTTTACATTTTTCATTGAGGCACAATGCAGAAATTAACGTATCTCAAGATGTCCATGTACCAAGCTAGTAAGTAGAAATTCAGTATCTACCTGTAGCTTGATTTTAAAAGTTCCCTCTCTGAGTTTGCCCACTCAGGGTATAAAGATTATGGGCCCAATTGTTCCCACTCTCAAAACAAAACAGAAACATGGAAAAAGAAAAAAGGTCTTTTAAAAAGGGACAAGTACCTTAACACAGTCCTACAGGCGTTCCCCACCCTCCATTTCCCTCTCTGTTCTTGTTTTTTGAAATAAAATCTTCAAAACAAAACCAAGAAATTACAGTCTAAATCTGGATGAACCACAGATACAAAAATAAAACATCCCACCCTCCAGACTCTTTGTCCCCTTCTCCCATTCCACTGACCTCAGTTTTTTTTTTTCTCCACCATTGCACGTTACCGACTGCACAAATAGTGTGAACTAGAGTTTCTGATACATCGTTCTGTGCCTGAAGACAGGCCAAACTGCAACTCTGCTATAGGCAATATAAACCCACTATGTTAACAACTTCCAGTCTCAAGGAAAATATGCGGCAAATGTCTGTCTTTCCTTATCAAGGCAGATGCTGAGTTCTCTGGTATCTGAAAGAGTCTAGAAGCCAATTGTCTTGCGTAAGTGTGGCCTGTCCCTGTTCTTTAATTAGCTGTCCCCCGGAATCAGTGGGTTTCTGAGGTCCTGTAGATCCTCCCCTTAGGCTGGGGGGGATCCTTTTGCATTGGGCGGGCTTTCGCCCGCCCAGTTCCCAGAAACCCAATAGGTACAAGGGACCATTGCTGAAGCTTGTCCTGCTGATAATACCCAAGCTTCCCCAGTTCTGGGGGTGGAGGTCTCAGGTTCCAAAGCTGTCAGCACATCACCACATTCATGCAAAAACTTAAAAAGGTAAGTGTGGCAATAGAACAGTGCGACTCTCAGTTTTGAAGCCAACAAATCCCAAATGCAGACATTAAGGGAGCAGAATAATAAAAAGTGCTCCATTGTCTCCCCTGATCCAGACTAGGCTTCTCAAGGACAGCCTTTATCTTCAATGTGCTTCCCTCATAGCTTATGTTCTAACATGCAATTTACTATGAAATACTCACCACCAAATAGCACTATACTTACAGGGAACTATATTATTTCAAAGGTACAACAAAGCCTCCCTGAGACAATCTTCTGTATGGCTAAATGGTGTTCTGAAACAATATTCCTTAAGCACCCTCTGCTATAGCATTCTCCTAACCTGTGAGTCACTGTGCTGGGATTCTGTTGCATGAATCTGCCATCTTACAACAACTTGTATGTAAGAAGGAGCCTGCCTGGCTGTTGCAGGGAGGAAAAACCCTTTCTTGGGGCTTTTTCCCACTAGTTACTCCACATCTTCCCCTGTGACATTTCCCAGTAACAGTGGAAAATGAGTGGCCATCCCTTGCCCCCAGTTCTGTGACTCCTATGAAAATTTTAAAAAAACAACCCACCAGTTAGAAAGCTTCAGCACATACCATTCCGAAAGCCCCTTCTTTAACTGGCGGGTAGACCATGCTTCTCTTCACTATGTTACATTTATTGCCCCCAGACCATCTGGAAAAAATCATTTTATCAATCTGATGTGCAGTTTTCCAGGGGCATGGGTCACATGCAGGTTTAAACTAGTGTAAATGATGAATTCTCTGTAACTTGACGTCTTTAAATCATGATTTGAAGACTTCAGTAACTCAGCCAGAGGTTGGGGTCTATTTCAGAAGTGGGTGGGGAAGGTTCTGTGGCCCACAATGTGCAGGAGGTCAGACTAGATGGTCATGATGGTACCTTCCGACCTTTAAAGTCTATGAGTTCCACCCCGTCCATACCCTGGTCTCCTTCTGGCAGCTGCTCCCCAACAGCAGGGGGCCACAAAGCAAACTCTTTTTCCTTTTCAATATGTACTCTGATTTTCTGTGCCCTCTCCCCCAAATCCTCCCCCAAGCACAGTTCCCAAGTCAACTTCCCACAGCTACTTTCAACCTGGAGGCATATGATAGAGTGCTGAGAGCCAGTACCTATTGAGTTCTGGGAGATGAGGGGGCACAAGCCCACCCACATCTGAAGGCTCCTCCCCCAGGCTGAACTAGTGCTCTGATCACGTAAGCATTAATAGGTTCCCCCAGAAAAAAAAGCCTGATGAAGGAGTGGAGAACTTAGTTAAATAATGAGACTTGGGGGGAAGGCTGATGAGCTAAGAAGTTAATTATTCCATTAGCTGAGAGGGTAGTTAAATAGCACTGGAAGGATGTCTAGAGGAAATAAGATCTCAGAGTGGTAAGATCTCTTCCTCAAGAAAGAGCTGGAGACTAGAGAAAACTATAAATAGAACTGCTGCATGGCATTTTGATGGTTGTTTGGGGGAGATAATATAAATAAAACACACGGAGGTGCTAGCAAACAGAAAGCATCCAAGGCTGTTTGGGTGGGATCTCAAGACAGGAGAGGAGCCTGCTCTGTTACAGTGCACAACTCCCAGCAGTACCACAGGAATAGGGCTCAGAACATCAGCTGACAGCACTTCAGAATCCACCAGGCCATGCACAGTAACTTCTGTATCAGTCTCCAACCAGACAGACTCTTCCACCATCACATCCAAAAATACTTCCTTCAGTCCCACTATCTGAGATGGCAGCCACCTTGGCAGGAAGATGAAGTGAGAAATCTTTTTCTTTCACACGCCCACTCTCACACACTGAGTAATGTGGGGATGATAGCCTAGTGGGAAGCGGATAGGGCTGCTTAGACTAGATGTTCATGTGAAATACAGGCCTGCACACATACCGTGTACATATCCCATTCAAAGCCATGGAGCAGTTTTCTTTTTATTTGCCCTCCAACTGTTCTTTCCCTTTACAGCATGGCTGGTTCCTATGTCCTGTTGCCATTGGCTCCTCCAATGTAGATGCACACTGTAATCATGGAGTTACTGCCATCGTGGGGTAAGTTAATTTTTTTAAAGAAAGTTTTAGAAATCCAATCTATTTTTTATTACTTTTCAAACTTTCAGACCTAGTCTACACACACTGCTTCTATCGTTTAACTTCTTCAGTTAGGGGTGTTGTTTTTTTCCTATCAAAATAGCTAAATTGGTACAACCCTTTAGTAGACAGTGTTATACCAGTATAAAGGTATTTTATTACTCTAAAGCTTATTCCTCTTCCCTATGAGAATAACTATACTAATATAAGGCTGCTAGACGTGCTTCCATACTAAGGGGTTAGTGGTACATACATACATTGTGGTATAATTTAAGGAGTGCAATTTTTGTGTGTAGATGAGGCTTTGGTCAACTATATCTTTCTGAACTTCACTATTGTCAGAGACTCTTTCATCTTTTCAGCCCACTGCTGAGTGTAGTCTTCATTTTTAGCAGTCTGCGGAGACTTGAGCCTTGTCTACACACACAAGTTGTACTGCTTTAACTATCTATGCTTATAGCAGTGTAGCTTATTCCTGTATGGGAGGGGAACAGGCTATATACCACTTTTCTCCTGGTATAATTACATCCCATATTAGGCATTGTACTGGTAAAAAGAGTTTGGTTAAAAACTCCCCTAACCAAAATAGTTATGCTGGTACAAAATTTGCATGTAGACCAAGATTTCATCATTTCTCTGTGACTAGCTGTTAATGGGCTACTTGCAGAAGTACCTGCGATTCTCCCCCACAGCTTTAATTTGTCACTCAGGGCTTGTCTACATCACAAAGTTGCAGCGCTGGTGAGGGGGTTACAGCGCTGCAACTTAGGAGGTGTACACATCTGCAGGGCATCACCAGCGCTGCAACTCCCTGTTTGCAGCGCTGGCCGTACTCCCGTTTTGTCTCGGGTGTAGAGGATCCAGCGCTGGTGATCCAGCGCTGGTAATCAAGTGTAGACACTTACCAGCGCTTTTCTTGACCTCCGTGGAATAAGCAGGTATCCAGCATACCTGAGGAAGCCTCTGGTAATCAAGCTGGTCTCCTTCCCCGGTTTGCTCTCGCGTTCCCCGAACCCCGAGCAAGCAGGTTCCTCCTTCCCTGCGGTTTGCAGGGGGGTTCGGGGAACGCGAGAGCAAACCGCGGCGAAGCTGGTCTCCTTCCCCGGTTTGCTCTCGCGTTCCCCGAACCCCCCTGCAAACCGCAGGGAAGGAGACCTGCTTGCTCGGGGGTTCGGGGAACGCGAGAGCAAACCGCGGGCAAGCTGGTCTCCTTCCCCGGTTTGCTCTCAGCGCTTCCCCGAACCTCCCCTTGAAGCCGCCCAACAGCGCTGCAGTGTGGCCACATCTAACACCACTTGCAGCGCTGGTTGCTGTAAGTGTGGCCACTCTGCAGCGCTGGCCCTATACAGCTGTACTAATACAGCTGTAACAACCAGCGCTGCAAAATTGTAGATGTAGACATACCCTCAGTGCATTGGGAGAGCTGTGACTACTGCCCGTTCTAATTACACTCTCAAAAAAATGCCTCGTTTCCTTTCACTAGGACCTTGTCTAAACATACAAGTTGAACCAACTTAACTGTTTTTCTTAGGCCTGGCCTAAACATACAAGTTGCACTGATTTAACTAAAGGTGTGATTTCACAGAGTTAAATGCAAGAAGGGACTATTGGATCTTCTAATCCAGGGGTAGGCAACCTATGGCATGTGTGCCAAAGGTGGCATGCAAGCTGATTTTCTGATTTTCACACTGCCCAGGTCCTGGCCACCAGTCCGGAGGGCTCTGTATTTTAATTTAATTTTAAATGAAGCTTCTTAAACATTTACAAAACCTTATTTACTTTACATATAACAATTGTTTAGTTATATATTATAGACATAGAAAAAGATCTTCTAAAAATGTTAAAATGTATTACTGGCATGCAAAACTTTAAATTAGAGTGAATAAATGAAGACTCCGCACACTAATTCTGAAAGGTTGCTGACCCCTGTTTTAATCTGACCTCCTGTACATCATAAGCCAATAAATTCCACCCATTTACACCTGTCTTGAGCCCAATAAAATGTGTTTCACTAAAGCATAACTTGTGTCTGACTAAAACATATCTTTCAGGGAGGCATCCAGTCTTGATATGAAGACACCAACAGGTAGCGAATCCATCACTTTCCTTGGGAGTTTGTTCTAATGGTTAATTATCCTCACTGTTAAAAATGTGTGCCTTACTTCTAATGTGAATTTGTTTGGCTTCAGCTCCCAGCCACTGGTTTTTGCTACACCTTCCTCTGCTAGATTAAGAGCCATTAATTTACTAGTATCTGATATTTTCCTCCCATGAAGGTACTTATACACTGTAAACAAGTCACCTCTCAGTGGTCTTTTGGGTGAGTAACCATATTGAGTTCTGTAAGTCTATTACTGTAAGATATTTTTTCCAGCCACCGAATCACTTTTGTGGCTCTGGGATGCCCCCTCTCCAATTTAAAAACAAACAAACAAACAAAAAAGGTTCCCAGTGCTACTCAGTGAATTAATGGCCTGGTTAGCAGTATCACCACATAGTAGCATACAGTTGTATCACATCTGAAATACTTGGCTAGCACATTCCCACCATTAAATCTTTTTAGGTGTGAAAAGTGCATAGACAATAAGAATTTAAAACAAAAGATAAATCTGATTACAAACACATGATTGTGTGTTTCTCATTTGCTATATTCTGTATTCTTTCTTTGTTCTACTGCTCCCTATTTTTCCCTAGGGCAAGGTATCTATTGTGCACTTTCAATATCTCTTGTTCTTTTTTTATTTTTCCTCTTCAGATTCCATCAATGCCCTGACATTGTGGAAACTGAGCAACTGTCTCTGTGGAAGAGTTTTACATTAATTTTACTGTCAAAATGACTACAGAAATCACTACTGTCCTTGCAGTACAATCTCTCCCCATTTACATTAATCGCTTTGCTTACTATCCCTACAATCAAAAGCCAACTTTTGAGTCTTGTGTTTGGATTCCACATGTTGCAGGCTGTCTGGGTCATTTTTTAGTATTAAGATTTTTGTTCTCTATTAATACAGGATATTTTCATTCAGTAAGTATTGGAAAAATACTTTATTGGAATGATTATTTTTAAAAGGATGGCCAGGGCTGTATGCAAAAATGCAGGTGCAGTTACATGCATAATTAACGCTGTTGCAAGTACAAATGAACAGTTGATTAACTCCCCATTTTCATATGCACAAATGTCTGATTTGTATGTGCAATCACAGGAGCTACACACACAAACTGGGGGTAATTTGCACGTAGATTTTTGTTTGGACTTTAGCACCTGATCATTTGAGAACCAGACTTTCAGCTGCTGACAAAACACTGCATCATCTTGCTTAATAAAAAAAATTGCTTTTTGGTAATTTATTTTAACTTTGTTCCCTGTTGATTGTTGTTGTCATGTGCAATGACAGAGTTTGTCATTATTTAAAATCTTAGTAGCACTTACAAGAGATATACCATCTGTCATTGTGTGCATTTTGCATCATATGCTGGATATGTATTGCATCAGACAGACTGTTAAACATGTGGTCAGACCATTTGCTTCCTGTTCCTGCTTACTAATTTTTCTTGATTTCTGCTAGGATGCATCAAAAGCAGAACTATCTATAGAATAATCAATAAACAGTTGTTCTGCTTTTGCCAAGTCACAAATTATTAAGACAGAAAGAAATTCTTTTGGGGGGGTTGTTTTTGTTTGTTTGCATTTTTCTTCATTTATCGTTGGTTTTCTGAGACTCTCTTTGAAAAGTATCGCGCCTCTCCAGTAAAGCCTCTCTCTCAGTTTGAGAAACACTGCAGAACTGTACAAGAGTCCTAATCATCTCACACATCACAGTGCCAAAGACTACAAAGGTCTTCTCTGAAAAGCGACCATGTAAAACTGTCATCTTCTTACTCATTGTTTACAGTGTTGTTATAGCCATGTTGGTCCCTGAAGAAGAGAACTGTGTAGCTCAAAAACTTGTCTCTTTCCCCAACAGAAGCTAGTCCAATAAAAGATATTACCTCATCCACCTTGTCTCTCACATCCTCTTACTTAGCAGAATGATTTCCTGTATATAGTCAGTCACGTGTTTTTACTTCAGTGACTGATATAAGGTGTGTGAAGAGAGGTGAGGGGGAGGTGGATTATGACATTTTACTTGTTAGCCCTGGAAAGTGAACATTGTTATGGGAAAGTGAGCTGGATTATAATCTGGTTTGTGCAGCATCAAAATAATTGTCAATTAAGTTCTTTTTATTGGGCCAATTCTGCTTTTAGCAGGCTGTGAAAAATTCTATTGCTCAGAAGTCTGACAAGTAGAAGTGTTACATAGGCAAGTGAAAATGTTGTGTTTCCTCCTTCTGTACAAGGACAGAGGAGTAGGGGTGGGTTGAGGGTTGGTTGACTTTCATGTTTTTATGCTAGATACCCAAGAGTATGGTTTAATTCCTTACAACATGCACCATTATTATTTAGTAGTGGTCTGGGACCAACTGAGAGGTTTTCCAGACTGTCCCATGCCCAGTAAAATTAACAAGTTAAAGGTGTGAGGTGTGTGGAAACATATTTATAATAAAAGTAAATTTATATAAAATTATAAAGAGGACTATGTCCATCTCTCCCTCAACCTAACCATTATAAATTATCTAATTTATTTTAGACAGCATAGTAGCGCTATGACCTGAGGTGATAGTGGTTATATATTATTTGTATTCCAGTAGTATCTAGAGATCTCGGCCAAGATCAGGGCCTCATTGTACTAAGTTCTGTATGTATATAAACAATCTCTGTCCCCAGATAGCTTACAGTACAAATAGAGAAGACAGGCAAAGAGTGAGAGGGGAAACAGAGTCACAGAGAGGTAGAATAATTTGCCCTAGGTCACAGAGCAAGTCATCATTAGGATGAGATTAGAAACTAGGTCACACAACTCCCAGTCAAGTGCCCTAACCAGTAGGTTACACTACCTATTTCTAATATATTTGTTAAAGTAAATATCGTGGCCCTTTGCAGAAATAATAAATCTCAATGGGGGTCAATCATCAAGTAAAATTAGCTTCTGTTCATGACAGCAGATTTAGTTCAGTGACAGACATGAGCGTAAGAAGGTCTCCAAAATCATTCCAAAATTTTTCTTTAAGAAATAAAGAACTATAATTAAGCAGCTAATTTGAGTAGCTTTATGTATTTCCATCGTCTGATCAAGTTAAGTGCATAATTTAATTATATTCTGAAATCCTTCTAAATTATTAACATTGTAACAACCCTCAAGCACCAAAGTGTAAAAGTATAATTTGATAATCCTATAATATGGGTAGACAATTGTTTTAACAAATGTTCAGCTGCTTTTCAAGTTTCCAGTGGAAAGATAGCAATAGGTATTTACACATCAGAGAATTACATGTTATATTTTTGAAAATATAGCTGATTAGTCTTACTCTGACAAAACATTCTCTTTGTGTATTATTAGGAATTGCTGATTAATGTAATAATCTCTGTAAAAATTTATTTGCTCCTTAGCACAATGTATTTGTACCATGCTATTTGTCAGGTAATTCTATGGAGAACTTTTATTTTAAAGATTAGTTCAAGAGCATGTTACCTGAAATGATATAAAAATAAGGGATTCCCTCTTTAGGAGAATCTAGAAATAGTGGTAAGGTTTAGAATGTTCTCATATTTCTATAACAGTTGTTTTCAATGGATCATAACTTCAGATTCCCAAAAGAAAATCTACCAAAAACATGCTGTGGACCTAGGCATTCCATTCATGATTAACATTCATTAGCAAAATTACATAGGTATGCATTTCCTTTTGAATGATTACATGGGAAACTAATCATTTTTGGATGCAGGAAACATCCCTTGATTTTTTTATGGATTATGGATTGTCAGAAGGATCTTGAAATAACAATAACTGTGCTCCTTGGAGTAGGCTATCTGTGTAATTCCTGTGCTTGGAATATGCATGTGCCCTCAGCATAAAGTTGTAGTGATGGATGGGGTTAGCCTTGTGGGCCAGATTTGAAAAGGTATTTATGTGCCTAAACATGCAGATAGGAGCCTAGGGCGATTTTCAAAACTAACCTACTCATTGATTTCAGTTTAAAAATTGATCTTTGAAAATCTGGTCTGTGATCCCCTGCAGATTGAACCACTTATGGCAGTTTTGTATTAGAAATATTGCATCTATTTTATTGACTAAAATCAGTTGTTTAGATGAATGTGTGACTGGATTGAATAGCTGTTAGAAAAACTAAAAGAAGCAATCCATACTTTTCAGCAACTGGAGAATCTCCAGTTTAGCAGTTATAAAATAAAGGGCTAACTCAGAGACCAACAGAAATTATAGAGAACAATATCACTGCCTAAAAACATTTAATTCTTAGAGTTTCTATTAGAAAAGATATAAGAGACTTTATTTTAGGGTGGTATGGTATGTTTTCTTCAGTGCATTTTTTGTCACAGTCTCAGGATCGAATTGCATATTTGATCGTCTCTTTAATACTTAACCTTGAAGCTGATAGGGATATGTTTGAGCAAGCTGTTTAAACACAGCTATCTTTAGTTGTGTTTTAATCCCCAACTCTGAGTTTAAACTCCATAAACCATAGAATTGTACACAACAGCACTATTGGGCAAACTGGAACCCTACAATTAGCTTAATGTCTACAGAACTTAATTCAATCATAAGAACATAAGAACGGCAGTACCAGGTCAGACCAAAGGTCCATCTAGCCCAGTATCCTGTCTACTGACAGTGGCCAATGCCAGGTGCCCCAGAGGGAGTGGACCTAACAGGCAACGATCAAGTGATCTCTCTCCTGCCATCCATCTCCATCCTCTGACAAACAGAGGCTAGGGACACATTCCTTACCCATCCTGGCTAATAGCCATTAATGGACTTAACCACCATGAATTTATCCAGTTCTCTTTTAAACACTGTCATAGTCTTAGCCTTCACAACCTCCTCAGGTAAGGAGTTCCACAAGTTGATTGTGCGCTGCGTGAAGAAGAACTTTCTTGTATTTGTTTTAAACCTGCTGCCTATTAATTTCATTTGGTGACCCCTAGTTCTTGTATTATGAGAATAAGTAAATAACTTTTCCTTATCCACTTTCTCCACATCACTCATGATTTTATATACCTCTACCATATCCCCCCTTAGTCTCCTCTTTTCCAAGCTGAAGAGTCCTAGCCTCTTTAATCTCTCCTCATATGGGACCCATTCCAACCCCCCTAATCATTTTAGTTGCCCTTTTCTGAAACTTTTCTAATGCCAGTATATCTTTTTTGAGATGAGGAGACCACATCTGTATGCAGTATTCGAGATGTGGGCATACCATGGATTTATATAAGGGCAATAATATATTCTCAGTCTTATTCTCCATCCCCTTTTTAATGATTCCTAATATCCCGTTTGGTTTTTTGACCACCTCTGCACATTGCGTAGATGTCTTCAGAGAACTATCCACAATGATCCAAGATCTTTTTCCTGACTTGTTACAGCTAAATTAGCCCCTATCATATTTGTATGTATAGTTGGGGTTATTTTTTCCAATGTGCATTACTTTACATTTATCCACATTTGCCATTTTGTTGCCCAATCACTTAGTTTTGTGAGATCTTCTTGAAGTTCTTCACAGTCTGCTTTGGTCTTAACTATCTTGAGCAGTTCAGTATCATCTGCAAACTTTGCCACCTCACTGTTTACCCCTTTCTCCAGATCATTTATGAATAAGTTGAATAGGATTGGTCCTAGGATTGACCCTTGGGGAACACCACTAGTTACCCCTCTCCATTCTGAAAATTTACTATTTATTGCTACCCTTTATTCCCTGTCTTTTAACCAGTTCTCAGTCCATGAAAGGACCTTCCCTTTTATCCCATGACAGCTTAATTTACATAAGAGCCTTTGGTGAGGGACCTTGTCAAAGGCTTTCTGGAAATCTAAGTACACTATGTCCACTGGATCCCCCTTGTTCACATGTTTGTTGACCCCTTCAAAGAACTCTAATAGATTAGTAAGACATGATTTCCCTTTACAGAAACCATGTTGACTATTGCTCAACAGTTTATGTTTTTCTATGTGACTGACAATTTTATTCTTAACTATTGTTTCGACTAATTTGCCCGGTACCGACATTAGACTTACCGGTCTGTAATTGGCGGCATCACCTCTGGAGCCCTTTTTAAATATTGATGTTACATTAGCTAGCTTCCAGTCATTGGGTACAGAAGCCGATTTAAAGGACAGGTTACAAACCTTAGTTAATAGTTCCGCAACTTCACATTTGAGTTCTTTCAGAACTCTTGGGTGAATGCCATCTGGTCCTGGTGACTTGTTAATGTTAAGTTTATCAATTAATTCCAAAACCTCCTCTAGTGACACTTCAATCTGTGACAGTTCCTCAGATTTGTCACCTACAAAAGCCGGCTCAGGTTTGGGTATCTCCCTAACATCCTCAGCTGTGAAGACTGAATCAAAGAATCCATTTAGTTTCTCCGGAATGACTTTATCATCTTTAAGCGCTCCTTTTGTATCTCGATCATCAAGGGGCCCCATTGGTTGTTTAGCAGGCTTCCTGCTTCTGATGTACTTAAAAACATTTTGTTATTACCTTTGGAGTTTTTGGCTAGCCGTTTTTCAAACTCCTCTTTGGCTTTTCTTATTACATTCTTGCACTTAATTTGGCAGCGTTTATGCTCCTTTCTATTTGCCTCACTAGGATTTGACTTCCACTTTTTAAAGGAAGTCTTTTTATCTCTCACTGCTTCTTTTACATGGTTGTTAAGTCACGGTGGCTCTTTTTTAGTTCTTTTACTGTGTTTCTTAATTTGGGGTATACATTCAAGTTGGGTCTCTATTATGGTGTCTATAAAAAGCGCCCATGCAGCTTGCAGGAATTTCACTTTAGTCACTGTACTTTTTAGCTTCTGTTTAACTAACCCCTTCATTTTTGCATAGTTCCCCCTTTTGAAATTAAATGCCACAGTGTTGGGCTGTTGGGATGTTCTTCCCACCACAGGGATGTTGAATGTTATTGTATTATGGTCACTATTTCCAAGCGATCCTGTTACAGTTACCTCTTGGACCAGGTCCTGCGCTCCACTCAGGACTAAATCTAGAGTTGCCTCTCCCCTTGTGGGTTCCCATACCAGCTGCTCCATGAAGCAGTCATTTAAAGTATCGATAAATTTTATCTCTGCATTTCGTCCTGAAGTGAAATGTTCCCAGTCAATATGGGGATAATTGAAATCCCCCACTATTATTGAGTTGTTAATTTTGATAGCCTCTCTAATTTCCCTTAGCATTTCATCAGCACTATCGCTGCCCTGCTCACGTGGTCAATAACAGATCCCTAATGTTATGTTCTTATTAGAGCATGAAATTTCTATCCACAGAGATTCTATGGAACATGTGGATTCACTTAAGATTTTTACTTCATTTGATTCTACATTTTCTTTCACGTATAGTGCCACTCCTCCCGCCCCGCACAACCTGTTCTGTCATTCCAATATATTTTGTACCCCCGAATGATTGTGTCCCATTGATTGCTCTCAGTCCACCAGGTTTCTGTGATGCCTATTATATCAATATCCTCCTTTATCACAAGGCATTCTAGTTCACCCATCTTATTATTTAGACTTCTAGCATTTGTGTACAAGTACTTTAAAAACTTGTCTCTGTTTGTTTGTCTACCCTTTTCTGATGTGTCAGAATCTTTTTTATGTGAATGTTTATCATCTGATCTGGCCCTTACATTATCCTCTTCCATCCTCTGCTCCTGACTATAACCTGGAGATTCTATATCATTAGACTCTCCCCTAAGAGAAGTCTGTGTCTGATCCACATGATCCTCTGCAGCAGTTGGCTTTCCTGCTTCTCTTAGTTTAAAAACTGCTCTACAACCTTTTAATGTTTAATGCCAGCAGAATGATTCCACTTTGGTTTAGGTGGAGCCCATCTCTCCTGTATAGGCTCCCCCCATCCCCAAAGTTTCCCCAGTTCCTAATGAATGTAAACCCCTACTCTCTACATCATCGTCTCATCCATGCATTGAGACTCTGAAGCTCTGCCTGTGTATGCGGTGGAGTTAACTCTTAAACTATGGGCCCCAATGATTAGAAGTATGGTAATGGTGCCCAAATGAGAGAGATTGTGGGGAGTGGAGAGGGTTGGAGTAGAAAAAAATTATATAGTTTTCATTATGTTAAGCTCATGGTGAGATAACAGGAGATGCCAGAGAGACTGATTGAAAAATGGGATTGGATTGAGAAAAGCAGGTCAAGAATGGAAAAATAAATTTGTGAGCCATTAGTGTAAAGATGGTAGCCACAACTATGTTTGCGAGTGCAAGCCAAGGATGAGTCTTGTGGTACTGTCATGACGAGGAGGAAATGGGAGGAGGACCCACAGAAAGAGATACTGAAGATATATACAGAGGGTTAGGTGGAGAACCAGGAGAGGTTGGTGTCACAAAAATTAAGGGAGGACAAGATTTTGAGAAGATAATTATGACTGACCATATCAAAATCAGCAGAAGTGTTAAAGAGGATGAATATGAAGTATAGACTCTAAGATTTGGCCATAAAGAGAAAAGTAGAGATCTCAATGAACGCTGTTTTCAGTGGAGTCAAGAGGATAGATCCTGGTGAGATAGATTAAGAAGGGTCATCCAAATTTTTCAGAAGAATATTTCATCCCACAAACCTATGTATGGTTTGTAAATGTGTAGGATCCGTGTTTTCACTGATTTGGGCCATGCTTGGTTCTCAGTGACATTGCACTAATATCACTAGAGTTACCTTGTAATTTCAGCAAAGAATCCTGTGGCACCTTATAGACTAACAGACGTTTTGGAGCATGAGCTTTCGTGGGTGAATACCCACTTTTTCAGATGCATGTGGTGGAAATTTCCAGGGGCAGGTATATATATATGCTAGCAAGCAAGCTAGAGATAACGAGGTCAGTTCAATCAGGGAGGATGAGGCCCTGTTCTAGCAGTTGAGGTGTGAAACCAAGAGAGGAGAAACTGGTTCTGTAGTTGGCAAGCCATTCACAGTCTTTGTTCAGTCCTGAGCTGATGGTGTCAAATTTGTAGATGAACTAAAGCTCAGCAGTTTCTCTTTGAAGTCTGGTCCTGAAGTTTTTTTGCTGCAGGATGGCCACCTTAAGGTCTGCAACAGTGTGGCCAGGGAGGTTGAAGTGCTCTCCTACAGGTTTTTGTATATTGCCATTCCTAATGTCTGATTTGTGTCCATTTATCCTTTTCCGTAGAGACTGTCCAGTTTGGCCGATGCACACAGCAGAGGGGCATCGCTGGCACACGACGGTGCACACTACATTAGTGGATGTGCAGGTGAATGAACCAGTAATGGTGTGGCTGATCTGGTTAGGTCCTGTGATGGTGTCGCTGGTGTAGATATGTGGGCAGAGTTGGCATCGAGGTTTGTAGCATACCCCTAGAGCCCCGACCAGGGTTATTCTATCTACTACCCAAGATCCACAAACCCGGAAATCCTGGACTCCCCATCATCTCGGACATTGGCACTCTCACTGAAGGACTGTCTGGATATATGGACTCTCTACTCAGACCCTATGCCACCAGCACTCCCAGCTATCTCCGTGACACCACTGATTTCCTGAGGAAACTACAATGCATTGGTCACCTCCCAGAAAACACCATCCTAGCCACCATGGATGTAGAGGCTCTCTACACAAACATCCCACACACAGATGGAATACAAGCTGTCAGGAACACTATCCCTGATGATGCCACAGCACAACTGGCTGCTGAGCTCTGTGCCTTTATACTTACACACAACTATTTCAAATTTGATGACAATATATATCTCCAGATCAGTGGCACTGCTATGGGCACCCGCATGGCCCCACAATATGCCAATATCTTTATGGCCGACCTGGAACAACACTTCCTCAGCTCTCGTCCACTCATGCCTCTTCTCTACCTACGCTACATTGATGACATCTTCATCATCTGGACCCATGGGAAGGAGACTCTGGAAAAATTCCACCACGATTTCAACAGCTTCCACCCCACCATCAACCTCAGCCTGGACCAATCTATACGGGAGGTCCACTTTCTTGACACCACGGTGCAAATAAGAGATGGTCACATTAACACCACCCTATATTGAAAACCAGCCGACCGCTATGCCTACCTTCATGCCTCCAGCTTCCATCCCGGACACATCACACAATCCATTGTCTACAGCCAAGCACTGAGGTACAACCACATCTGCTCTAGCCCCTCAGACAGAGACCAACACCTACAAAATCTCCACCAAGCATTCTCAAAACTACAATACCCGCATGAGGAAATAAGGAAACAGATCAACAGAGCCAGACGTGTACCCAGAAGCCTCCTACTGCAAGACAAACCCAAGAAAGAAACCAACAGGACTCCACTGGCCATCACATACAGCCCCCAGCTAAAACCCCTCCAACGCATCATCAAGGATCTACAACCCATCCTGGACAATGATCCCACACTTTCACAGGCCTTGGGTGGCAGGCCAGTCCTTGCCCACAGACAACCTGCCAACCTGAAACATATTCTCACCAGTAACTGCACACCGCACCATAATAACTCTAGCTCAGGAACCAATCCATGCTACAAACCTTGATGCCAACTCTGCCCACATATCTACACCAGCGACACCATCACAGGACCTAACCAGATCAGCCACACCATCACTGGTTCATTCACCTGCACATCCACCAATGTAGTGTGCGCCGTCGTGTGCCAGCGATGCCCCTCTGCTGTGTGCATCGGCCAAACTGGACAGTCTCTACGGAAAAGGATAAATGGACACAAATCAGACATTAGGAATGGCAATATACAAAAACCTGTAGGAGAGCACTTCAACCTCCCTGGCCACACTATTGCAGACCTTAAGGTGGCCATCCTGCAGCAAAAAAAACTTCAGGACCAGACTTCAAAGAGAACTGCTGAGCTTCAGTTCATCTACAAATTTGACACCATCAGCTCAGGATTGAACAAAGACTGTGAATGGCTTGCCAACTACAGAACCAGTTTTCTCCTCTCTTGGTTTTCACACCTCAACTGCTAGAACAGGGCCTCATCCTCCCTGATTGAACTGACCTTGTTATCTCTAGCTTGCTTGCTAGCATATATATACCTGCCCCTGGAAATTTCCACCACATGCATCTGAAGAAGTGAGTATTCACCCACGAAAGCTCATGCTCCAAAACGTCTGTTAGTCTATAAGGTGCCACAGGATTCTTGCTGCTTTTACAGATCCAGACTAACACGGCTACCCCTCTGATACTTGTAATTTCAGGGAAGTATCAATGATGGCACCTGCATGAAGACTACTAGAAGCTGAAAAGATGGTGCTCTGTGGCACTGGTTGAGATCTTTTTAGGATTCAGGTCAAAATGATGCATTTTGAAGACTGGTTTAATAGATAGAAATATTGTCATAGTGTAGGGTCAAAATAATTTCTGCAACAATTAAACTAGACTTCCATTAATCATCCCTGATTAATTTTAAAAGGCACTGTATTAAGACATTATCATAAGAAATTACTCTAATTTACACTTGTTTTTCTTATTCCACATCTCATGTGGCATTAATGTTGTTCTTTCACCCCATGAAAGGAAACAACAGAAATTCAAAGAATTGAGCCTGCAAGAAACTAACTTCCAGCTGCAAATGTGTATCATGTAATCTTTAAAGCCGTATACTGTTAAGAATAATTTTTCACCTACTCTAATTTAAATGCTATGAGAATTTTCTTGTCAAATGAAGTTATGAAGAAATGAGGTATGACTAAATTCACTAAAGGCTTGATTTAAACTCTTTTTTTAATCTTTCGTAAAATAAACAATATCCAATCCATCCAAACTCATGAATGTAGAAAAAGGACAGCTTTTAAGAGTTCTGTTCTCATTGGATGATCCCAGACGATCATGATAGTATTATCACTGTGAGTTTTCCTCGCAGAAGAATATTAATATTCTCTTGCTGAAAACTATCAAATTGTGTAATGAACTAATAAATCATTGCAGGAGGAAATTCACCGTGGAGTCAGTTCATAACATCTGAAAAATAAGACTGTGCCCAAAGATTTATGTGCTATCAATGAAGCATATTCTTCTTTCTCAACAACACATAGAGAATGTGAGACAGAGAATTATGGAGATGCTCAGGTTTTTCTGCAGTTTCATACCAGAGCTCTGATCAGTCATACTGCTCTCTTACATACAATGCAACTCCCCCACCTTTTCTGCCCTGCCTATCCTTCCTGAACAGTTTATATCCATCCATGACAGAACTCCAGTCATGTGAGTTATCCTACCAACTCTCTGTTATTCCAATCACATCATAATTCCTTGACTGTGCCAGGACTTCCAGCTCTCCCTGCTTGTTTCCCAGGCTTCTTGCATTTGCGTATAGGCACTTAAGATAACTCGCTGATCGTCCTGCTTTCTCAGTATGAGGCAGGAGTCCTCCTCTCTTGCGCTCTCCTGCTTGTGCTTCCTCCCGGTATCCTATTTCCCCACTTATCTCAGGGCTTTGGTATTCTTCCCCCAGTCAACCTAGTTTAAAGCCCTCTTCACTAGGTTAGCCAGCCGGCTTGCGAAGATGCTCTTCTCTCTCTTCATTAGGTGGAGCGCATCTCTGCCTAGCACTCCTTCTTCTTTGACAGTCTCTACCCGGACCTTTTCCTTCCATGGGCAGGATGGACGAGAACATCACTTGTGCCTTAAACTCCTTTATCCTTCTTCCCAGAGCCATGTAGTCTGCAGTGATCCGCTCAAGGTTATCCTTTGCAGTATCATTGGTGCCCACATGGAGAAGCAGGAAGGGGTAGCAATCCGAGGGCTTGGTGAGTCTTGGCAGATTCTCCGTCACATCATGAATCCTAGCTCCTGGCAAGCAGCACTCTTCTCAGTGTTCCCAGTTAGGACGGCAGATAGATGACTCAGTCCCCTTGAGGAGGGAGTCCCCAGCCACTACTACCTGCCTCCTTCTCTTGGGAGCAGTGGTCGTGGAACCCCCTCTCTAGGACAGTGCATCTCATGCCCTCCAATCGGTGGAGTCTCCTTCTGCTCCCTTCACTCAGATGTATCATCTAGTCCACTCTCCGCATTAGTACCTGTGGAGAGAACATGAAAACAGTTGCTCACCTGTATCTGCATTGCTGGTACATGGGCGCTCCTCTTTCTTCTTCTGGAGGTCACATGCTGCCAAATTTCTTCACCGTCCCTCTGTTCCCTCTGTGCAGCCTGTTCTGATTCTTCAGAACGTTGTGCCTGTAGAAGCATATCCTGACATCTGTCCAGGAAATCTTCATTTTATCTTATGCAATGCAGGGTTGATACTTGTTTCTCCAGACCTTGAATCTTCTCTTCCAATATGGAGACCAGCTTGCACTTTGTAGAGCTCCGACTACTGCATTGGGCAGCACAGCATGGAGAGGAGGTGGAGAAAGAAGTGGTTCAGGACTATTTAGAAAAGCTGGACGAGCACAAGGCCATGGGGCCAGATGTGCTGCATCCAAGGTTCCTAAAGGAGTTGGTGGATGTGATTGCAGAGCCATTGGCCATTATTTCTGAAAACTCATGGCAATTGAGGGAGGTCCCGGATGACTGGAAAAAGGCTAATGTAGTGCCCATCTTTTTAAAAGGGAAGAAGGAGGATCCGGGGAACTACATGCCAGTCAGCCTCACCTCATTACCTGGACAAATCATGGAACAGGTCCTCAAGGAATCAATTCTGAAGCACTTAGAGGAGAGGAAAGTGATCAGGAACAGTCAGCATGGGTTCACCAAGGGCAAGTCATGCCTGACTAGCCTAATTGCCTTCTCTGAGGAGATAACTGGCTCTGTGGATGAGGGGAAAGCAGTGGATGTGTTATTCCTTGACTTTAGCAAAGCATTTGATACGGTCTCCCACAGTACTCTTGCCAGCAAGTTAAAGAAGTATGGGCTGGATGAATGGACTATAAGATGGATAGAAAGCTGGCTAGATCGTCTGGCTCAATGGGTAGTGCTCAATGGCTCCATGTCTAGTTGGCAGCTGGTATCAAGTGGAGTGGCCCAAGGGTCGGTCTTGGGGCCAGTTTTGTTCAATATCTTTATTAATGATCTGGAAGATGGTGTGGACTGCAGTCTTAGCAAGTTTGCAGATGACACCAAACTGGGAGGAGTGGTAGATACGCTGGAGGGTAGGGATAGGATACAGAGGGACCTAGACAAATTAGAGGGTTGGGCCAAAAGAAATCTGATGAGGTTCAACAAGGACAAGTGCAGAGTCCTGAACTTAGGACAGAAGAATCCCATGCACTGCTACAGATTAGGGACCGAATGGCCAGGCAGCAGGTCTGCAGAAAAGGACCTAAGGATTACAGTGGACGAGAAGCTGGATATGAGTCAATAGTGTGCCCTTGTTGCCAAGAAGGCTAATGACATTTTGGGCTGTATAAGTAGGGGCATTGCCAGCATATCGAGGAACATGATCATTCCCCTCTATTCAACATGGGTGAGGCCTCATCTGGAGTACTGTGTCCAGTTTTGGGCCTCGCAATATAAGACAGATGTGGAAGGACTGGAGAGAGTCCAGCAGAGGGCAACAAAAATGATTAGGGGGCTGGAGCACATAACTTATGAGAAGAGGCTGAGGGAACTGGAATTGTTCAGTCTACAGAAGAGAAGAATGAGGGGGGATTTGATAGCTGCTTTCAACTACTTGAAAGGGGGTTCCGAAGAGGATGGATCTAGACTGTTCTCAGTGGTAGCAGATGAAAGAAGAAGGAGTAATGGTCTCAAGTTGCAGTGAGGGTGGTTTAAGTTGAATATTAGGAAAAACTTTTTCACTAGGAGGGTGGTGAAGCACTGGAATGGGTTACCTAGGGAGGTGGATGGAATCTCCTTCCTTAGGTGTTTTTAAGGTCAGGCTTGACAAAGCCCTGGCTGGGATGATTTAGTTGTGGATTGGTTCTGCTTTGAGCAGGGGTTTAGACTAGATGACCTCCTGAGGTCCCTTCCACCCCTGATATTCTATGATTCTATGTTGAAAGTGTCTTGGCTGTTGAATATATTTGCTCTGATGCAACGTAGTGATAGTGAAAAGTGAGAGTATAACTCAAGTGTGAATAAGAAATACTGTGTGTTTTTGTGTGTGGTGTTTGTATGATAAATCATATGGAAAACGTTATTCCTCTATGGTGACAAATCAAAACCAGTTTTACAGTTTCTATTTCAAAAACCAAGAAACAAACATTCAATGAAGGCTACTGCACAAAATAATTAGTATTCTGTGAAGTATTTCACAATTTAATTATTTGTTTTATCTACTCTATCACCCATGTATTTTCAGTACAAATACTAAAATCACTGGAAGTAGAGAGAATCTCAGCTGAAGTGAGTTCTACACGCTATGGGTAAGCACAGCAATGACAATTATGCAGTGTTGTATGTGGAAAAATGATTTGTATCTGAATTCCTAAGGCCAATCAACTTATGCACTGAAGCATAAATGTTAGTTATTCATATGTTCTAATTAAACGTATCTTGTTACTTGAGAAATCACCTCTCTCCTGCTGATATATTGCCACAGTTGAGATCAGCGCAGGTATATCAGTTAGAGCTCCCTCAATATAAATGTGAGTGAGCTGCTGGCAGAGCGTTCTTTGTGAGAGGTCCTCAGTTTCAGAATTCGCTTTCCAACATGGTCCACCAGAGCCCAGATTCATTAACCTTCCATGCGTGCTGCAAAGTCCATCAGTTTTCCTTCTTTTTAAGTCTCTTGCAGAAGGCATGGTCCAAGATATTTAAAGCCAGTACTTTTGTGATGTTGTGATTTTTTAATTTATGGGATCAACTTCCATATCAGTCAATGGGAATCTACAAGGTCCTCTTCTGGCTCCCTTGGTCTGGAGTCTTGTGCAGGTCTCGGCTGGCTCTTTGCCAGTCTGGACGATGGGCTCTACAGGGCTAGAACTGTCTGACTCATGCTCTACTCCCACAGCAGATCAAAGACTCCCTTTGTGAGGAGGGGAGTTAATCGGAGACTCCTTGAACTGTTCTGCTTCTCTCAGCTCCAAAAACTCAAAGCTTAGAACTGAAACTACATGAGCACCCTGTCAGCCCTGAGGCAGCGGAGCTTGAGCTGTCAAAGGCAGCAACAGGTGATGTAAGCAACACGGGGTCTCCACAGACACTGCATCGACCTAACTACATTGACCTAAATGCTACTCCTCTTACAGAGATGGAGTTATTAGGTTGGCATAGTAGGCAAGTAAAATCAGTGGGAGGAACATTGTAGTGTAGACACTTACACAGTTAGGTAGATGTAAGCTGCCTTATGACCTTACTCTGTAGTGTGGACCAGGTCTCATTCAGACAACTCAAAATTGAAAAGAGCATCCCAGCTCTCAAACATGGAGTTGGGAAGGAGTTTCCTAACTCTGAGTAACCATAAGTCACCAGGGACTAAGGGAAAATAAACAGAAAAAAAAGCCTTTTATAAACAGGCTTGGAAGTGATTTTTTTTTTAAAATCCAGAACTTGGGGGACACTTTTAAGGCGGTTACCTGTCCCTGAATGCTGTCCTTACAGGTAGGGGGTATGTTGATTTAAGATATTTTATATAATATGAAAGTGTAAAGCCTGAGGTGGTATTTTTATGTGTATTTTCTGCGTAACTTATATTTGTTTGCTTTCCCTCACTATTTCCTCTTTAAACCTGTGTTTTTTCTATGAAATACGATTTTTGTTTATTTTTATCCCAAGAAAGTCTCTAGTGTGCAAACTGTGTGGAGTGTATGGCAAAGTGAGATGATAACTGGAGGGTCTGGTTTCATGCCTTCAGGAGTGACAAACCAGAAGGGAAGGGTCTGAGGATCTGATAGTTTAGAACTAGGAGAGGACATGTTTGGAGAGACTTGGGACTGGAAGGGCTATTGGTGTCACCATACAAAGAGTAACTGAGCTGATGAAAGCCAGCATGAGACCCTATGCTTGTGGGCTGGCTACTGGTGTCAGGGATCTGAACCACAGCTACACAATACAAAGGCCCCCAAGGCTAGAGGGCAGGCAGTGACAGAATGCCTTATTAGTCTGGGTGGTCCCCAAAATGTTATACATATACTGTTAGTTACCTTTACTTTTAATTTCCTTTCTTATGTATATTTGTGAGGTATTGTGCATGTAGCAAGCCTAACTGCTTCACAAGAAAGATTGGAAAACATAGAATGGGGAGGGGTGGAACTGTAGAGTTAAAGGTGCAACTGCTAATGGGGAGATTATCTTATTTGTCAGCAGCTGTGCATCAACTCTCATGTTCCAGCAGTTGCTCATGAACTCTGTGTAGGATAAAATATGATAGAAAAGTGTAGCTCCTGACAGAAGCTTTTATGTCCAGCCCGCATCTGGCAATCATATTTAAGTGCACCTATTTTCTATTAATGAAATTTATGTGCAGAGCACATAAACTTTCTATTATGTATATACATATAAAATAGGATTCAGGATCATTTTTAGCTGTTTTTTAGGTTATAGCTGGAAGTTTATGTATGTGTGTATATATATATATATATATATATATATATATATATATTTAAAAACTACCTGTTGCACCAGATCTATTCAGGATACCCCTTTGTGACAATCTGTACCTCAAAGTAGCACCATGGAACCCCCATATTCACCAGTCTCATATGATTATTATATGTTTTAAACAAAGTATGCCTTGTGAAGTATCATTTAAAAAGACTTGATCTGTTGAACCTTAATATCCTGTTGGATTCTATGGACTATCATTGTATGTGAAGTTATGAAGTATTGCTATATGTGCTACTGAAATATGTTGTGAGGTTGTGAGGTGCTCACATCTGCCCTTTCAGTGGGGACAAAGGAGCAACTACCACCGGCCAGACAGGTATTAATGGCACATCAGGAAGAATCCACTATCCATAGAGGGCATGCACCAGTGGGGGCTGCCTGACCCCCGCATCACATCAAGGATTTTTCTAGCAGTTGGAAGAAAGTATAAAAAAGAGGGACAGTGACATTATCACTTGGCCATTCTCTCCTCCACACCCTATCTCAACACCTGGAAGCTCACCTGGAACACAAAGACTTTGACTTGGGAGATTGGTCCAAGCTGGAAGGGAGTCCAGTCAGTGTACTGAGAACTATGAACTGCCAGTAATATCTACTATGGTGAGAGACTGCTTCATTCAAATGCTGCTTAATCCGTTAAAGTTAGAATTTAGACTGTGTTTCTATTTTTAAGTAACCAATTTTGATCTCTATACCTGCTACTAATAATCACTTAAAATCTTTCTGTAGTTAATAAATCTGTTTTATATTTGGTTGAAGTGCTTGGGGAATCTTATCTCAGATTACAAAGGCTGGGGCATGTCCACTTTCCTTTGAAGAAGTAGTGATCAACTGATGAACTTGCACTATCCAAGGGAGTCTTGAGCAGCATAAGACAGTATATTTCTGGCGAGCAAAGCTGGGGATTGAGGTGATTGGCTGGTGCCTCTTTCTGTATGACTTATGAGTGGCTTTGGGAGCATTCATGCAATTTAGGTGGGTGTGGGGCTCTACATGCTGATGGCTGAGTGATCATAGCACCTAGAGGGCATAGCATTGTGTGAGACAACCCAGGCTGGAGCATTAAGGTGGCATAGCGGTTCCACAGTTCCAGGCTGTACTCCAGGGATCCTTTCACATTAGAGACCCCAGAACAGGGAGGGCCAAAGCACCATGGCCCTCACATTTTTTAAAGTAGACAGGTCAGGCCTGTCCGCTTTTCACCATGGACCCGGACCCCTGCCCCTTCTCTTCCTGGCCAGCCTGGAAGCTGGAGCTTGGCCCAGGTAAGAGCAGCCTGGGGTGTGGAGGGTCTGCAGCTCCACACAGCGGCCCAGGTGTCTCTTTCACTAGGGTTGCAAACTTTCTAATCATAGAAAACCAAACCCCCTTGCCCCACCCCCCTCCCCATGGCCCTGCCCCTTCTCTGAGGCCCCGGCCCTGCTCACTCCAGGCCCCCTCCCTCCATTGCTCACTCTCCCCAACTCTTGCTCACTCGCTCATTTACACCAGGCTGGGGCAGGAGGTTGGGGTGCGGGAGAGGGCGAGGGCTCTGACTTGGGGTGCAGGCTTTGGGGTGGAGGGCTGGAGATGAAGGGTTTGGGGTGCAGGAAGGGACTCCGGGCTGGGGCCAAAGGGTTTGGAGTGTGGATGCCCCAACTTTTAGGAAGAATCCATTGGCCCTGCATCACACCCTTTTACCAATTTTTGTGTAGATATCGCTAAAAGACTCTCTTAGTTAATTTGAGTTGATTGCAAAATCAATTAATTGAAATTACAGTGGCCCAGATCCTCAAAGGTATTTAGGCTCCTAAATTCCATTGATTTCAATAGAAAGTTAGGAGCCACCTGGGGCAATGGACCAAAACCGCTAGCGTAGACAAGATATAAGAGGAAGAATAAGCACCTTTTATTAAATGCCTGCTGTACTTGCCACTACCAACACTCAGGGTCGGCGCTTTCATTGAGGAGAACTAGGCAATCGCCTAGGGCGCCAGGATTTTCAGGGGGCGGCATTTTGCCGGGGGGGGGCGGCAGCAGGCGGCTCCGGTGGACCTCCAGCACGGACCAACGGACCTTCCGCAGAAATGGCTGCGGCAGGTCCACCGGAGCCGCGGGAGCGGCGCGCGGGGTGGCGAAATGGCCATGCGCCTAGGGGGCGAAAAACTCTAGCGCCGGTCCTGCCAACACTGCAGGTGTCCTAGAATGGGCTTTATGTTATCTGCTGTATCAGTGTTCATGCTGAGTTCTGAAAGATATTTTTCCTTCCTTTTCGACAGCCTTTGTAAACATAATGCACAGGCATTTTTTCTTCAATCCTCTTACTTGCAAATGACCAGACACACTGGATGTGTGTTTATCAATTTGTCTGATTTTAATTATTTAAATTACTTTTCAAGATGTCATAGTATTGTTCAGATTTGGTGTGCCAACCATAAACCTAAATTCCTATGACACTAAGAGGATAAAGATGATGATTCTATTTTTTACTGTTTGTTTTCTTTGGGAGTAATTTTTAATTGGACGTTGGATTTTTATTCAAAATATATCACCTTCAAAGTATTTTTATATCACATTGAAATTAAAAAGGGTACTTGCTTCCTATGAGCGTGCTAACTTTCTCTACCAGTGTATCCGTTAACCTGGGGGTTGGGGGGTGTGCTAGTGCATAGGTGACTATTGCTTTTTAGAGTGAGATCATCACATCTTTCTAAAATGAGACTTTTTTAATGGAAAGGTGTGGAGGTGGTCATCTGATTTTTCTGTAAATTAGATTTACACAGATATGCTGGAGTAAGAATATGGAAATACTATCTTGTGAAGAACCTTAATGACAAACTCTCTCTCTTGTGAAAACTTAGTGAACAAAACTGTAAATACACAAAAGGAGCACTTCCTTTTTATTTAAATGCTGAAACTACTCTGAAGAAACCTCAATGTTCATGTCAAAGATTGTTTAAAGTCCTTATAGCGTGCTCTTGCTATACTTCGAGTATGTGGTGGGGAGCCAGAAAAGCTAGTGTGATTGTATGTGTGAGTGAATGAGAAGGGCACTTTTAATGGGTGTGTGAGGGTGTGTTGGGGGGGCAGAATTAAGAGGAGTAGGTATGAGAAAGAGGCAATGTTAAGGGGTCAGTGTATGTGTGTGTGTGAAAGAGGGGCAGGATTAAGCAGTAGGTAGGAGTTTGTGTGTGTGAGTGTGTGGCAGGATAAAGGGGTAAGTAGATATATGTGAGACAGAAGGGGGGGTGTTTGTGAGGGGCAAAGGTGAAAGGTGGGTGAGTACACAGGGATGTGTGTAAAGTAGGGTGACCTGATATCCCAATATTATAGGGACCTTCCTGATATTAGGGGCATTGTCTTATATATGCAACTATACCCTGCCCCCCCCCCCAAGTTCTGATATTTCACACTTACTATCTAGTGACCCTAATTCATGCAGGCGAGGAAGAGCGGTTGATTGGTAGGTGAGTGAGAGAGGAGCAGCGTTAGAGGTGGGAGGGCGGCGTTGTGTAAGGGAGGAGCAGGCAAAGCCCCAGAGGGGAGTGTGAGAAAGGGGCAGGGTTAAGAGGTGCAGGAGGTTGTGTGTACGTGAGGGGCTGGGCGGGTCCCTCGTGTGGGCAGGAAGGGGCGGGGAGTGGCCCGGCCCGGCCACATGTGAGAGGGGGGCAGGGGCCGGTGCGGCTCCTGGGGGTCTGCGCTGAGGCTGGGGCTGGGCGGCGCCGGGCAGTCCGAGCCCCGCTGTGTGACTCTCCGGGGGCCGTAGGGCCGACCGGGGCTGCGGGATGGGAGCGGGGCCCGGCGGAGCCCCCGGGCGGCCTTGACCTGCGCAGCCCCGGCGGCGAGCGGCGGCCGCTTGCCCCGGGGAGGCGGCGGCGGTTCCCCGCTGGGTCGCGGAGCGGCGGGGCCCGGGACCCGGAAGCAGAAGCGGGGCCGGAGGCGACTGGATGGGAAGCGGCGGGGATGGGGGAGCAGCAGAGCTCGCTGAGCACCCTGCGGGCGGCCGCCGCCGAGGCGCCGTTCCCGGCCGGCAGGGCCAGGGAGCCAGGGCGGGAGGCGGCGGAGCCGGGGGAGCCGGAGCCCGGTAGCAGGCGGCGGAGCGCGGAGCAGGAGCCGCTTCCCGCCGGGGCCCCGGGGAGTCCAGAGCGCAGCGAGGAGTCGCCGCCGCCCCCTGAGCCTCCCGCGGAGGAGCCGGGGGTTGGCGGGGAGCCCGGGGCGCCCCCCGAGGAGGGGCCGGGGCGGGACTGGGGCAGCAGCCGCTGCCGCATCCCCCCGCGGCGGCACGTGTATTGCACCGTGTACTGCGTGGAGAACGACCGGGCTGGGGCCGGGCCGGGACCCCCGCCCGCCACAGCCCCCGGGGCCCTGCCCGCGCGCCGCGCCTCCCTCGGAGACCCCTTGACGTCGGGGGGCAGCATCGAGGTGGACTTTTATCTGCTGCCCGAGCCCTACTTCGGGCCCCTGCTGGTCCTCTGCTGCCGGGTGTGCCTGGAGGAGAAGCCCGTCAAGCCCCTGCCCTGCTGCAAGAAGGCGGTGTGCGAGGAGTGCCTGAAGCGCTACCTGAGCGCCCAGGTAAATGCCCCGGCCCGCCTCACCCCCTCTGTGGAGAACCCTGACCCGACCCAACCCACCCAGCACCCAGGTAGACACCTCGGCTCTCCTCACCCTTTCGATGGATGGCCCTGCCCCATCCCGTCTTGGCTCCCAGGTACATTTCCTTCCCCTCCTGAGCATCCAAGCTGTCAGCCTAGTTGCGAGAGCCCTGCCATTAGGGCAAGCTTCACGCCCACTTTCCTATCCCATTTCTTAGATCCCAAACATAGTTAAAACTTAGTATTTTTTTCTGAAGTGACTGGGTACAGGGCTGCTCCCTCTCTCATGTGTAGCAGGACTTGCTGTTCACTGGCGCTGGACATTCTGGAGGTGTGCACACACTTTCCCCTCAGTGGCCAAAGGATTTGTGTGTGTAGGTTGAAGATGCTCTAAAGTTTAAACTCATTTTCTTTTGAATTATCCCAGCCTGATGATATCAGCAGGTCAGTAAAACATGAAAGAGACTGGTTCACTCTTGCTGCTGTTGCCAGAGGCCAATGAAAACTTTCCACTCAGCACTGGCTAGTACATTAGTCATTTTGTATGAACCCTGTGACTTTTTTCAGTGACTAGTGGAACTGGGCTAGGCTTAAATGGGAAAGGAAACTTCTCACTCTGCCAATCTCACTTAGGCCTTGGCTACACTGGCACTTTACAGCGCTGCAACTTTCTCGCTCAGGAGTGTGAAAAAAACACCCCCCCCCCCAGTGCTGCAAGATACAGCGCTGTAAAGCGCCAATGTAAACAGTGCCCCAGCGCTGGGAGCGCGGCTCCCAGCGCTGCAAGCTAATCCCCATGAGGAGGTGGAGTACATGCAGTGCTGGGAGAAGCGCTGGCGCCGCGACCACACACACACTTCAAAGCGCTGCTGCTCCCGCGGCAGCGCTTTGAAGTATCAAGTGTAGCCAAGCCGTTAGAAGAAGATGGATGACATGAGAGAGATCACTTGATCATTGTTTGTTAGGTTCACTCCCTTTGGGGCACCTGGAATTGGCCACTGCCGGCAGACAGGATGCTGGGCTGGATGGACCCTTGGTCTAACCCAGTATGCCGTTCTTATGTATTTAGATCAAAATATAATTTAAAACTATTTTCCTATCCTAATCTAATGGCAGAAAGAATCTCCATAGCTGGATTTAAAACTAGTCTGTATGTATCAGCAATACTAGTAGATTTATCAGGTTTATTTCATACAGCATACTGCAGATAACTGTTGAATTGCACACCAGGGTTAATTTTTCAGTAAATTACTTAAAACTAAGGTGAAGCCTTATAGCCCAGTATAGAAACACTTTGTACCACCTTGTTCAAACAAAGGTATTTACCAAACTGCTTCCAAATTTGATGATTTTTTTACTAATATCTGAGAGCTATTGGCTTATTTTAGTAACTGTTTATTACTTAAATGCTGAAGTATCATGCACAACCACATGCTTTATCATGCTTCACATTTTAGTGAGCTTACACCATCTTTCTCCATTTTTACATGTTCATATTGTTGCCTCCCAATCTGAATTTAAAAAAAAAAGTATGTTACTTTATAATTTAAATTGCTTACTGTGACATGATTGACTTAATCTCCCCCAACACTTTCCCTTAAAACTAACAGACTTGCTAACTAGCTTAGTAACTATAGGGTTTTTTCTTTGAGATGACTGCCTGACAGACATGCTCTGAGGCATGAGTTCCAGACTTTGGTTCTCATCCTGCAGACCCTTACAGTCAACAGCACTGCGCTCCCATTAGTGGATATAAAAGTGTTTGTAACACAAACTACAGCACAATTCCTTCTATTAAATAAAAATTAGGGCTGTCAATTAATCATAGTTAACTTGCGCAATTAACTCTGTGATTAAAATATTGTGATTAATCACAGTTTTTAATTGCATTGTTAAACAGAATACTAAATGAAATTTATTAAATATTTTTGGATGTTTTCTATGTTTTCAAATATATTGATTTCAGTTACAACACAGAATACAAAGTGTCCACTGCTCACTTTATATTATGTTTTATTACAAATATTTGCACTGTAGAAATGATAAACAAACAGTATTTTTCAATTCACCTCATACAAGTACTGTAGTGCAGTCTCTATTGTGAAAGTGCAACTTACGAAGGTAGATTTTTTTTTTTGTTACATAGCTGCACTCAAAAACGGAACAATGCAAAACTTTAGAGCCTACAAGTCCACTCAGTCCTACTTTTCATTCAGCCAATCACTATGACATACAAGTTTCCTTACACTTACGGGAGATAATGCTGCCCACTTCTTATTTACAGTGTCACCAGAAAGTGAGAACAGGCGTTTGCATGAGATTTTAGTAGTTCGCATTGCAAGTAAGGATTTAAATACTATTTAAAAAGTTAATCATTTAAATGATTAAAAAATATTTTGTTTAAGTGGTGAACCAATTAAAGGGCCTGCTGGCATGGCTGGGGCTGCACAGGTCGAGCAGCATTGCTCCGGCCGGGCAGCATGACTGAGGCTGCTCTGGTCGGCACAGCGCCATTGGGGTCGGTGGGCAACCAAGCCATGAGGTTAGTGGTTAAGGCAGATTAACCAGTAAGACTAATGCTTACTGGTTAACCAGTTAACATTTTACATCCCTAATTGCAAGGTATTTACATGCTAGCTATGCTAAACATTTGTATACCCCTTCATGCTTTGGCCATCATTCCAGAGGATATGCTTCCATGCTAATGACGCTCGTTAAAAAATAATGCTTTCATTAAATTTGTGACTGAACTTATTAGGGGAGAATTGTATGTCTCTGGCTCTATTTTACCTGCATTCTGCCATATATTTCATGTTATAGTAATCTCAGATGATGACTCGGCACATATTGTTCATTTTAAGAACACTTTAGCTGCAGATTTGACAAAACGCAAAGAAGGTACCAACGTAACATTTCTAAAGATAGTTACAGCACTCAACCCAAGATTTAAGAATCTGAAGTGTCTTCCAAAATCTGAGAGGGATGAGGTGTGGAGCATGCTTTCAGAAGTCTTAGAAGAGCATCACTCTGATGCAGAAACTACAGAACCTAAACCACCAAAAAAGAGAATCAACCTTCTGCTGGTGGCATCTGACTCAGGTGATGAAAATGAACATGCATTGTTCTGCACTGCTTTGGATAGTTAGTGAGCAGAACCCATCATCAGCATGGACGCATGTCCTCTGTGGTTGAAGCATGAAGGGACATGTGAATCTTTAGCGCATCTGGCATGTAAATATTTTGCAATGCCGGCTTCAACAGTGCCATGTGGACACCTGTTCTCACTTTCAGGTGACATTGTGAACAAGAAGCGGGCAGCATCATCTCCTGCAAACTTGTTTGACCGAGCGATTGGCTGAACAAGAAGTAGGATTGAGTGGACTTGCAGGCTCTAAAATTTTACATCGTTTTATTTTTGAATGCAGTTTTTTGTACATAATTCTACATTTGTAAGTTCAACTTTCATGATAAAGAGATTCACTACAGGACTTTTATGCGGTGAATTGAAAAATACAATTTCTTTTGT
Organism: Gopherus flavomarginatus; assembly: GCF_025201925.1. Classification (NCBI taxonomy): domain Eukaryota; kingdom Metazoa; phylum Chordata; order Testudines; family Testudinidae; genus Gopherus; species Gopherus flavomarginatus. The sequence continues at coordinate 121,118,008 of NC_066620.1, read as the reverse complement.
TTTTTATTACAAGTATTTGCACTGTAAATTGAGCACTGTACACTTTGTATTCTGTTATAATTGAAATCAATATATTTGAAAATGTTGAAAACACCCAAAATATTTAAATAAATCATATTCTATTATTGGTTAATTGCACAGTTAATCTGTTTAATTGCTTGATAGCCCTAATAAAAAACCAATTGTAAGACTAAAATAATGCTGATAAGGAAGGCGGGGAGTGCAGGTCCTTGCAGTCAGTCATTGTGAAGAACAATATTTACTGTAGTAAGTAAATGTTCCCCTTGTTTAAAACATAAAATTCTTGCCCTGTGTAAAGAGCAAGTAACTAGGATACCCACTGTGATTAAAAAATAATCACAGGAGATGTTGAGGTGTCTCAATTTAACAGTGACACTGCTATTCCGATCAGTCTGAGAGCATCTGATTTGGAGGTTAAGGTCTTGTCTACAATGCAGTTTTTAGCCTTTGGTGTAGCTGCACCAACACAAGCTCTTTGTATAGATAGTGGTGTAAACTGTGACATGCACTGATGCAGTCTACCTCAGTACAGACAGTCACTAAATCCGGGGAGTAATGGAGTGTAAAGGTATGGATAAAACTCCGGTTATTGGGTTTATGTAGTTCTATAATGGGAACATCTGAGATATATAATAGGAACTTTTAACACCTGTTGGTACTGGAATCCTTTCTGGTTCATATAGCACAGGCATCTATGCTGTGGCAACCTATGGCACGCGTGCCGAAGGCGGCACGCAAGCTGATTTTCAGTGGCACTCTCAATGGCACTCACACTGCCTGGGGTGGGGGGGGGCTCTGCATTTTAATTTAAATTTAAATGAAACTTCTTTAAACATTTTAAAAACCTTATTTACTTTACGTACAACCGTAGTTTAGTTATATATTATAGACTTCTAGAAAGAGACCTTCTAAAACTTTAAAATGTATTACTGGCACGCGAAACCTTAAATTAGAGTGAATAAATGAAGACTCGGCACACCACTTATGAAAGGTTGCTGACCCCTGATATAGCATATCAGTTTGTGGCAGTTTACTGACAACTAGAACTATCCCTCCATGCTATTAACAGTCTAGAGATTTACCCCAGTGGAGACATTGGTTTTTGTTTTGTTTTTTGTGTTTTAGAACTTATTAACTAACATGTTCTTACACTAACACAGAAAAGGCAACTTAGACTTTTTCATGTTCTAGCTGGTTGAGTTGAAACGTAGGCTCCCTCCTAAGCTTTAACTCGACCAGCTAATGTGTGTGTCAAAGTACAGTTTGCTTTGTCTGTGCTAGTGTTGGAATGTGCTAGAGCTAAGTGACATTTGAAAAACAAAACCTGAAATCAAGACAGACGTGGAATGTCTTATGGAATAGTGTCGTTTTGTTCAGATGGTAATAAACTCCACGTTGCATCTGATAGAATGAAACGAATTTGAAGGGGGCACATATAGGTATGTTTGTTTCCAGTCTAAGAGAAATGTATCCAGTAAGGATCCTTGATGCTTCCTATCCTCAGAATAGAACGAATTTCATTTTGCATTGAGTTCTACGGCAAATAGGTCCACCTGAAGAAGTTTTTTATCTGAGAGCATGGGTTTGCCAATGCACTCTTCAGTGGCCACTTGTGCTGGATATTGTACTTACAGCTGAGGTCATCTGTCAGGATGTTATCTTTGCCTTTAATGTGGAAATTTCCAGTTCTTCATAGCTTCCTTATTTGGTAGTTGTGCTGAGCCCCACCCTCACAGTTGACTTGGCACACAGCAATAGTATTGCTAAAAGTTGTGAAAAAGAACACTTTGAGGCAGTATAAAAATGCCAGGCAGGCTAGACAGCATGACAAGCTATCAAGAACACGACAGCTGGACTCTTGCTAACCCTAGAGACCTTGTATTATGAGATGTTTCAGCTGAGCTTTGCAATCTAAACCTGATGTGTCTATTACATATATTGTTGATGATAGGCTGGGTTGAAGGGAACTCCTCAGCAACCGTGCAGTGCTTTTATCCACAACCATGGAGATTCAAGTTGCAGGGTGCTCAGTGCTTGCCATGATTGTCTACATTACAAATTGAGGCAGTTGAACTCTTTTTAGTTAATCCTGCATTGATCTCAACTAGAGTTTGATTATAGGAGCAAGAAGCCTTCAGACTGAGGAGTCTGATGCAGAATCTCAGTTGTCTGAGGATTTGTCCTGAGCTAAAGCAACTTTGAACATAGCCTGTAACTAGTCTAGTGGGAGGTGCATTATCTGGAGTCTGAAGCTGTCCCTGTTAACTACTCCATCTGCAGGAGGGTGGGCTTTTGAGGGATGGTTCTTAGGCCTAGGAAATAGAACAGCTAATTATCTTAGGAACCTAGTGTGCAGCCCTTTGAGGTGTGAGGTCTAGTATTGACTAGTCATTAAGAAATTGACATACACAAGCTTCCTTAGGGCTGCTGTTAACTGCTGTATGCTCTGTGATGGGCCTTGGGGATGGCTATACAGAGTCCAAATGGCAAACACCTCTTCTCTCCCAATTGTGTTGCTCTGCTACACAAAACCTAAAGTATTTGCTATCTTCAAATCAAGACTCTCAGACTAGTCTTCTGGATACAACATTGTTATCTCAAATGCTAACATCACCATATAGAATTTCATCTGCTTGATAAATTTTGTTAAAAAGTCTCAAACATAGTGAGATGCAGTTCCCTCTTTTGGGACTCAGGAAATAAGAAGTAGTACTCCTTTTCCAAGTACTGTTAAAGGACTTCTCCTAAGACTATCTGGAATAGAAAAAAGTTTTGTCTCGATAGCACTTTCTTGTGAGAGGAATTCCTGGGAAAGAAGAGAAGTCAGGATGGAGTGGAAATAGGTCTTGGAAATTAGTTCAAATAGTGTAACCTCCTTCTAACTTCCCCATGTAGCAAGGGGAAAGGAAAGACAGCTGGCAAGAAGGGAAAATGTCTTTGATCAAGTTTGGTTTGAGCCTCTTAACAGACATCATCACTACCGTGAGGAGTGCAGTTTAAGAATCTACACAGAATAGAATACAATAGACCTGTGAAATGTAGTGTTTTGGTCCAATTGTTGCAGGAGCTGAACCACTGGCAATGACAGTCTCTGATGGTAAAATCTGCTCTTCTCTTCAGAAGATATTGATTGCCTCTGAGTAAGTCCTTGCCTGGACAATGGGTGGAAAAATCCTGGTCTTTGAAGTTGTAAGGTGATAGAACATATTAGCAGAAATGTCAAGGTCTAAAGACTTCAGAATTGCATTAAAGTTTCTGCATAATTTTCCTATTGAGCAAGCGTGGGGCCTGTGCTGATAGATTTTCAGAAGTTTTTAATTATGACTTCTGAAATGGTGCTGAACAGGGTTTTTTCTTCCTACAATTGCAGTTAAATGGTGTTCACTGGCTCATTGCCAATGACTGTTTTCTGCTTTGTTTAATTTTGCTAGCATAGGACAAGACTTAAGAATCACAGCCACCCCTTACCACATACATATCAAATTCCACCTAAATCTGTCTGTGGAATGTGCCACCTAATGCTTAAGCATGTGACAGAGCACTTTCCGCAGATGGAAAAATTACTCTTCAACTGCAAAGTATTCTGTTTTACAGATGTAAAAGCCAAAAGATGAGATGAGATTAATTTACTGGGAGTGAGGTGAGGACTGATTTAGTCATTAGAAATTTAGCAGATGAGACCAGAGTTCTAATAATGGTGCTGATATTGACTTATTGTATGTGACCTTTGGTAAGTCACATACCTTCTCTCTGCCTCAATTTACCAATCCAAAACTTGAGCATGATATTTAACTGACCTCTCAGGGAATCCTTTAGGGTTGATTAGGAACTGGTTACCTGAGAAAATGCTTCTGTTTCCCGTATCATGTTTACTGCCTTTAAACAGAGCCATTGGGGCTATAGGAAGGAGATGATTGGAGTAAGATTCCAATGCCTGGTGGGGGTGACCCTAGAAAACATGGATCTGGCCAGAGGAATTCCGTGGCATGGGAGCTGAAGAAGTTGACCACTTGCAAACCTCAGCATAGGTAGCATGTTGGGGTGGGACTGGAGAGTGAGGAGGTGGAACTGCAATGCTCTTTCTGGGCAGCACGATCTATGGGTAGCCTTCTTAGTGCTGATTAAATTACCCCTAGGGCTGCTCCCCAGGACCAGGAGGCAAAAGGTGGCTGAAAGCTAGGTTAACAACCCTTCCCTTGGGCTGTAAATTTTGTTCTGCATAGTGTAGAACCGAAGGAAAAAAGGGAGAGATTAGTGTACTTGACTTCTCAACCTCAATATTGTATTCATTCTGCTTCTCTTACATGACATTCAGCTTTCTTTATTTTAGAAGCTGTGTGTACACACAAGCCTGATAGATGAATGATTCACTTCCTCCTCTCTACTAGTGGTTTGTAAATCTGAGTCAGAGTGAATATTTGGTGTGTGTTTATTTGAGAATTCCCTCTTAAAAACAAAACAAGACACAGTGAAAGCATTTGATACAAAGATTTATGAATAACTTCAGCCATTCATAAAACAAAATCTTGGCTAAATTTGTTCTGGATGGATGAACAGGATGAAACTGAGGTGAAGAATTACACTTACAGTAGAACCTAATTCTTTTCTCTTCTCATTAATCTGTAAACTTGATAACTACTACACACAACTGGTAGTCTTATTGCCTAATTTTCAGCAAATATTAAAATGAGATCAGTGAGATTTCATTATTTCTATAAATTGTAGTACAGTACACTAGTAAATATGTGAAGTATTATAATTAAATCTATACTATCATTTTCCTCATAAATGAACCAAGTAAATCTTGTGGTACAAGACCCTTGCTGTTTTTATTGCTCTGTTTACTTGTGGATCATCAAGTTTTGAGAGTTAGATTTTGGTCCCCCATTTGTTAGTGATGTGTTTTACTTTGAGTTTGCTTGTGGTATTCATTCCTATGTTAAAGGAACATTGTCAGGTCAACTTAAGTGGCATACTCTATTCTGAATACTTTTATATAGTAAGTTGACCCCTTAAAGATCCTTCAAGTGAAAGAAAATGGAGGAAAAATAATTTTTGTTTCATTTTTTCCTCTATGGAGTCAGTCTGTCCCCTGTTTATGTGGGTCTTTCACACAACTGCAGGAGAAAAACTGAAAACATGACTGTAAAACAATGTGGGCTGATGGGGAGGTGGGAGCAGGTATATTGCCTAACTTGATCTTTAAAACTGACTAGATTTAAAACTGCCTCCGTTGTGCTTGCATGAGCTTGATGTGACTCCTTATGTGCTAAATCCTCTTTATGCTTCTCTGGTGATGTAAAGTGGATGCAGAGCTACCCAGTGTGAACAGCTGAGAATTACGCTGATGTGGGGAAATCATCAGCAGATGTACAGCTGGCATATCCAGATCTAATCCATACAGCCCTTTCCTCATCTGTATATGGAGCTGGAAAGTATGTATCCAGACTGTGCTGTACTTCAGTGGTTGCTGGCTGGCATAACAGTCCTGGGGGCTGTTGGGAGCTGTTTTAGCAGTCTTGAAACTGCTCTAAACTATGTTGGGTTTGAGGGTGGCTTAGAATAGATCCCAAGGTTGGGAACCCACAAAGAGATCTGTTAATATAGATGTTCCCAGTGCTTATTGGACATGGTTGAGGATTAAACCCAAGAACTTGAAAGTCAAATGATATGCAAAATAAAGCCAAATGTTGAGTATTTTTACAGCACTCTCAGATATGTAAAGAGATTTTTCCACATTTTTATTTTTAAAGGGAGAAATAACTGGTTTGGGATTAGGCTTGGAAAATGTTGACCCTAAAGGAGAATGTTTCTGAAAGTTATGCGCTTATAAAAACAGAAGGTATTAATAGAACTCTTTATGTAATTACCCTAATGATTGCATTAATTACCATAAATACTAACAGAAAATATTGATGAGTCTGAATTATAATCAGGCTTGGCAATCTAGCTCCCTTAAATCATTTGGCCCATGCTACGTGGAATGCTGTTTCATACTCAACATACTCATGGAATTTTGGCAAGCATGCTCAGATAAATGTATATTCTGATGTTCATAAAGTTTGATTTGGAGTGGAGGGAGATCATCTAGGTTACAAAGCATTAAGTGACCAATGGGCTGGGGCAGATGGGGGTGTACTTAGGACAAAGCAGGAGGAAAGTTTGAGAAGGACAGGGTAAATGAATGACTAGCAATCCTATGAGGCTGAGACTGACAGCTGCATGGGGAGAACATACCAAATAATACTAGGAAGTACTGTGTTGTGTATTACACCACTGTTGTAAGCTCTTGTTTTTGTCTGGAAATAAAAATTACATTAAATAGAAGTTAAGATTGATAATACATTGTAATGGGTTTGGGCCCTTTGGGGTGTCACCTATTGTGCTGGGGTGCCACTGAGTCAGTCTGTTCTGCCAGCCTGGGTCCGCTTTACCTGGCCTTGCTTGGCTAGGCTTACAAGCCTCTTCCAACCAAACACGCAGGCAGGGCCACACCCAGCTGCACAGAGAGACAGAGATCCATCCGCTCTGGAAAAATTCAGCCTTAGGGGCTCGCCCCAATATCTGGTGCCCCTACTTTTAAGGGGTACAAACCCAAAGGTTTTATTAAATTTGCCCCTTCCCTCAATGTGGAGGGAGATATGCACAACTTCCCCCCCACGTTAGAAATCACCAGGGTGAATTTGATTTAAATCGAAATGATTTAAATCACTAGTTAGGAAGACTTGATTTAATCATGGATTTCTACATAAAAGTGCATTCTTGTTGGTTGTTATAACCTTAATACATATTCTTCACAACTCAGAGATCGATGTAGGTTTCATTTTTAGAAGATGTACACTATACATTTTTAAGTGATTTATTTTGAAAACTTTTCAGATTAGTTTTACAGCTATATCAGAAAATGGATGATATTGTTTCATACTATAGAATTAGAATTTATTATCCATATTCCATGATGAGATATCTTTGAGCTATAATGCATCTTAATTAAAGCTATCTTTAAAAATGCTTTTTGAGGAAAAAGCCTATTATCAAAAATCTGATTTTGAAAAAAATCATGGATTTTTATCCACCCTGGACATTACATAAACTGGGTTATATTATAAACAAGAAATAAGTTTTTATTAACTAAAAAAGATGAATTTTAAGTGAATATAAGAGATAACAGACAGGACAAAGCAGATTACTGAGCAGATAAACCAAAGTACGCAAGCTAAGCTCAATATACTTAAGAAACAGGTTACACAATGTAATTTCTTATCCTAAATGTTATTTTAGACAGGTTGCAAAGTTTCTGTGGTTCAGAGTTCTTGTTATATTCCTTTTCAGACTGGACCCCTGGCTCAGCCCCCTCGCCTTCCCTTCAGGTGGCTTTAGCAGTCTTTCTTCTTGGGCAGATAGACCATAGGGAGGAGGAGTTTTGTTTGCCTTCCTCCCCACACTTAAATAGCATTTACATAAGGTGAGAATCCTTTGTTTCCTAAACTTGACCCCCCCTTTCCATCCAGTGGAAAGTTACAGGAAGTCCGAGGTAATGTTTAGTATCAAGTGACAAGACCCACCTGACTCTGTAGTATCACAGCATCCATGAGTCAGTGGCGGTATGGAGTGTCCCCAAGCCTTTTGACAGTTCATTGTGCTCGCTGATTGGCCATCTGTCTGGTTTTTGCATTGTTGTGTCTGACGTGTTACCAGTGGGTGTCATCCAAAGTAGCATAATTGAAATACAGATACATAGTCAATACTCCTAACTTCAGATACAGAAATCATACAGGCATACACATTGCATAATCACATTCAGTAAATTTCCAATGATATCTTACAAGACCCATGTCGCATAAAGTACATCTGTTAAGTTATATTCATATTACAAGAATATTTTCATAAAGAATATGGAATGAAACAACACATACATAATTAAGGGTTTAAAAACAAAAACCCAGAGATGCTGTAATTATACCAATACCAACGGTTAAAAAGCAAGAAATTCAGAGTGAAGATTAAATTTTAAAAGAAATTCAAACATGTTAAGTTATGAAAATATGGTTAGGGCACCCGAACAACCGTAACTCTGTCCTAAAGTGACACTATGGAAAAAAAATCATATAATTACAATTAAAGTAATGTTTTGGCTGCAGATTAGATTAAATTGACTCTTAAAGACATTCAATTTTTGTTTTTCTTCTAGCACCATGAAGGGAAAATTTCTTAAAGACCAATTTTTAAATTTTAACTCTTTTTAGAAATTTACAATTGGCTAATCTTAGAAAATTCATTCTGTGCTCAAAAAGTGAATGCTGTAATTTTGGGCAGGATATGTTGTATTCTTTAAGTATAAAGTGGCTGAATATAAGTGCAAATCTAAAATTTGTGGAACCATGAGCAGAGCTTTATAATAGAACTAAATTATAGTATTGCTGGACTTTCCCTGAAGAGGAAAATATATAAATCTTGGGCACATCTCATTCATCCTGCTCATAATCATTTTTATATCGTCTGTTAAAACAGCTGTTTCACCGTTTCCCTTTTCGTTTTTTTTGTAGTTAGGGCAGCTATAGATTAATGAAAAACGAACTGTGATTCCCTTTCCTGTGGAAGTTTAGTATGTAAAAACTGTGAATCTTTCTATCTGTATAGTTATGTTTTATGTTCACGCTCTCACTCATGTTCAGTGTATTTCTTATATTCTCTTCTATATTTAGATCCCCTGAAAAGAATGGTTTCTAGTGCAGAGTGTTAAATTAACTTCACTGTACTGCACTTCAATCTGCTGCCTATAGGGATATTTAGCCGCAGAGTCAGGTTGATGTCAGGTGTCTTTATTAAAAAACAAACAAACAAACAACAACAAAAAAACCTGTTGCTGCTCTGTGGTATTAATTGTTCACCACACATCTGCTCTTAGCTGTTCAAGTTACAGAGGACAAAAATCAGCCAGCTTCTGTCTCAATGGAGCCATCAGCTGTTGTCACAGAGGAAAATTGAAGCATATTTGCTTTGTTGTAAGCAAAAGATCCTTCAGCGTAGTCTGCGCTCGCAGCACAGCCTATGCTTAAGGTTGTTCGACACTTCCTATTATTAGACTTTTTTTCAGTTGCTTATAGCTTTGGCAAACTTGACCATTCGAGCTGAAATTTTCCATGCCGGATGTCTGCTTTAGACTGAATTTTTGGGAGGAAATTTTAGCAAAAAATGGATCAGCCATTTCTGATAACAGGATTATGGGAAACAGATTTTTTTGCCCATGTTTTGGTGGTTATTTTTTTTTTATTTTTTTATTTTTTTAAACCACTCTAATAATTTGGTTGAGAAGCACTTGTGCCTCCTTGCCTTGGAGCAGGGATTTGAAATTTGGTAGTGGGTTGCCTTTGTATCAGGCATGTTCCTTTTACCTTCCCTCTTGAAAAACCACCCAACTCGAACAGTTTATAAACCTTTGGAAAATTGCACTAGCACACCCTCAAAGACTTATTAGTTTTGCATCTAAATTCTCCAAGGATTCAGTCTGCATGGAATATGCTTCAGCCCAGGGCTACAGGGATAGAGCAGGACTCTCTTCAGTTGCTGATCTAGGCTGCTGTGGTATCTGGTACTGGAACAGAGAATAAGAGAGACATGGATTTCCTGTGCTCCAAATAATTCCCCTGCTGGCTTCCAGGTAGTGAGGAGGAGGAAGAAGAATGGCCTGACTGAAATGTAGAGGGGACAAAAACTGAATGGGGATAGGGAACTTGATGGACAAGGAGGCTGGGAATAGGATGAGGAATCTAGGATGAGGAGGTGGGATGGGGCTGGAGGGACAGGGCTGGCACAGGGATAGGCTGGAGGTGAAATGGGCAGAACGGGTCAGGCTTGTGCAGAGGTTTTGGTAGGGGGAGGGGGGAAGGAGCAGAAAGGTCTGTGCCCACTCCTCTCCAGAACCTACAAATAAACCCATAAGAACATAACATAAGAATGGCCATACTGGGTCAGACCAAAGCTCCATCCAGCCCAGTATTCTGTCTTCGGACAGTGGCCAATGCCAGGTGCCCCAGAGGGAGTGAACCTCCACCCTCTGACAGACAGAGGCTAGGGACACCATTCCTTACCCATTCTGGCTACTAGCCATTAATGGACTTAACCTCCATGAATTTATCTAGTTCTCTTTTAAACCCTGTTATAGTTCTAGCCTTCACAACCTCCTCAGGCAAGGAGTTCTAGAGGTTGACTGCACTGTGTGAAGAAGAACTTCCTTTTATTTGTTTTAAGCCTACTAACCATTAATGTCATTTGGTGGCCCCTAGTTCTTATATTATGGGAACCAGTAAATAACTTTTCCTTATCCACTTTCTCCACACCACTCATGATTCTATATACCTGTATCATATCCCCCCTTAGTCTCCTCTTTTCCAAGCTGAAAAGTCTTAGCTTCTTTAATCTCTCCTCAGATGGGACCTGTTCCAAACCCCTAATCCTTTTAGTTGTCCTTCTCTAAACCTTTTCTAATGCCGGTTTATCTTTTTTGAGATGAGGAGACCACATCTGTACGCAATATTCAAGATGTGGGCCTACCATGGATTTATATAAGGGCAATAAGATATTCTCAGTCTTATTCTCTATCCCTTTTTTTAGTGATTCCTAACATCCTGTTTGCTTTTTTGACTGTTGCTGCACTCTGCGTGGACAGCTTCAGAGAGCTATCCGTGATGACTCCAAGATCTCTTTTCTGATTAGTTGTAGCTAAAGATCTTACATGTGGAAAACTGTTAAAATAACATTAAGGTTGCAAAGTGAAGCATGAAAAGTTAGGAAATACCAGTAATTGAGATTGCCTAGCAACCCTGATTCATCCCACTTGTGTGTATACATTATGATAAGTCTTTAATTACATGATCACATTTTCTACACATAACTGCTACCTCATTCGGTTTACAGGATGGATGAATGGTACTCACTGAACAAGCCACTACTTGGTATTTTTATCATTATTGTTCGCTGCGTGGCCCCATGACTTAATTACTGCATTCTATTCAAACTCAGCTCTGAAGACAGAATTGACTTCCTCCATGGCACTAATCACTATAGGATATGAACATTAATGAATCTATTTTCACAACATTCCTCTGAGTTGGTGGTTTTCCAGGTGTGTGGATGAGGGAACCAAGGAAGAGAGAGGTCAACACTGTCTGCTAATCTTGTGTCCTATTTGAGATGTCCGAGAGTCTGATCTGTTTTTCAGAATACTTAGCATCATATAGCACAGCTCCCAGTTATTTCAGTTGCAGCTATGAGTGCTCAAGTTGAGCATCCATAAAACGAAGAACATTCAGTCAGTGACCACCTGTGAAATGCTTGGTTTAAGTGATTGACTAGCATCACGTGGATTCTATTCCTGCTTCTACTTCAGAGTTCCCAGTCTTCCAGGTCAGCCTTCAGGTGCCATGACCATGAGACTATTCTTTCTCTTCTTGGAGTTGCCTGCCTTATTCATTGCACATCTTCCCAATTGTGCAGCAAATGAGGCAGGGATCCTACAGACAAAAGTCTCTTATTACACAGCTCTGAGTGATCTGACAAGCAGGTCCATCATGAGCACTGAATGAGGCAGGGATCCTGTAGAAAAATGTGATTATATAATTAGAGACTGCATCATTGCGTACATACAAGGGAGCTAAATTAAGTCTGCATAAGCAATGTTAATGCTGGCATTCCCTAATTTTTGAGTGCTTGACTTTGTAATTTTAGCATTCTAACAAGGGGTGTGTGTTTGTAATAGATTATGTAGTATGCCATGTCTCACAAAGTAGTCTCCTGCTCTGGTTTTCCTGAGCAGCCAGAAGGCCATCTTCACTTACTACCTAAAGATTCCACCTATGTAAGGGAATCACCACAGGGTGTAAGTCTGCTGTAGCAGTGTCTTTTCTACATCCTTTCCAGTGCAGGTGGTGATGTCCGCTCCTCTATTCCCTTCCCCTGGGCGCAAACACATGTCAGGCTGATCCTTAGCTTCTGGAATGGGACCATAAGCTCCTGGACACAAGAGCCAACTTTTGGAGAATGCTGTAACTTAGGCAGCTGGCTGGTCCAAGGAAGAAGAGAGTGTAAAGAGTGCTTAAAGTTCAATTCTTCCAGACCAGAGAATCTGGCCCAGCATCTCTAGAATATTATTTATTTTTACGCACTTAAATGTAAGTGAAAGCAGTGTGTTGTGATGGGGGGAAGCCCTTATACTCTTATATGGGGTAGAATCCTACAAAATCTGTTGCCTTTAACTCATGTAGTATGTAACTTTTTAAAAGCACCCCCCCACACACACACATTTAGAGAATTATCTAAGACTTTATTATCCAATATTTAAAAGTACATATAAACTTTGGTAATCTGTCCTGATTTTAGGAGTACATGTAGCAATTAACAAAAATTACCAAGAATGATATCCATGTTTGGTGACCTGCTTTTTGAGTAAGGCCCCAATCCTGCAAATGACGAGTAAGTGGAACTGTTCTCATGTGTAAAGGTAGGCATTGGTGTAACTGTTTGTTTGCAGGATCTGGGCTTCAATGTACAAAGCAAGTGATATGACTAGAAGCTAGCTGAAGTGGTGTGGCTATTATAGACATAATCTTTTAAAACTAGATTAAGTTTTTCCTTATGTATCCCGTAGTTCAATGTGCAAAACTTGAAACAAAGGCGATATATAGTATATATGTGAAAGTCTGTGAGGTTCCAATTGACTTAGTAGGACTACTTTTTTCCCCAGTTAGAGTAGAATTATACAGCTCATACTTTCTCCACAACTATCTGTGGTAGTATTTAGCGCACTTGCATGTTTAGTACACTTCTATAAAATGGATTTCAGTGGAGGTGGAAAGTAGACTTCAGAGATTTTATTATTAAAAACAGATTTATAATTAGGGTACACCATGCACCAGAATGCAGCAAAGGATCGATTTTTGTTTTAATAAAATGTTCCATTTAAATCTAAATGATTCCGTAAAACACTCTTAAATTTTCCCTTGGTGCTGCTTAATGTTACTTGGCAGGGAATGACTCATGGGTTTAAAAAGTAATCTTGTGGCTTTGTAATGTTTGTCATTTACTAATTGAGTGACCAAGAAGTAGACTCTGTGTGTGTGTGGTATTTATTTTCATGGTCCCACGATTTCCTCCTACATTATGGAATTGGCTGTAGAATGTCACTCTAGAAGCAGGATTTGGCTGCCACATCTAAGATTTTATTTATTCTTTTAACTTTGATTTTAGCTCTTTATGGTTGTGAAGATAATTACCTAAATGTGAATTGATGCAGTGTACTTTACTGTGTAGACAGCATGAAAGGAAAGCTTTTTAGAGTAGTATGATTTGTTCCTGTTCGCCCTAATAAGATGTTAGTCTGAAATTCACTCATGCAATTTTAAGATCTTGTTAACTTGTTTCACTGATGGCAGTATTGGCAGACTGTCCAGCTAATGTTTTTTATCCATCACTTGTTAGTTGTAGTGGTGGAGAAATAGAGGGGGCCACAATAGGACATCTGGCTGTTGACCTGAATTGCTGTGGCAAGGAAAGAGTCAAAAACCTTGCCCACTTCCCATAGTTTTCCTTCATCTGTCCTGGAGAATAATCAGGTGTGTGTGGTCTCTGCTCACAAGGGGAACAGAAGGACGAGATGCATACTTTCCCAAGTACCAAAAATCTTAACTATCCTTATGGTGTAAAAAACCCCCAAGCCATCTATTGCCCTTTCCAAGTTGTCAAAAGTCCCATCTTGACAGAAACCTGCAGGTTTTATGCATTAATTCAAAATCTTGCAGCATACTAAACAATGAAAATCTGGAGGCAACGCATATGGGGAAAAAAATCCATGGTTTTGTTGTTTGTTTTTTATTTTCATATTAAATTAAACTAATTCAGATAAATTCAAGATTTTATTAATCTACTGCAGAAATTTCATTCTGATTCCGAATTATCCCTATATCACAGAAATCAGGATTTTGCTGTGGAATTGAATTTGTGTGCCAGAGACTGTTCAGGTCCCTTCATATAATCTGATCCTATGGAGTCCTGAGGGTATCTTTGTTTCTTTCAGGTTTCAGAGTGGTAGCTGTGTTAGTCTGTATCAGCAAAAAGAATGAGGAGTATTTGTGGCATCTTAGAGACTAACAAATTTATTTGAGCATAAGCTTTTGTGGGCTAAAACCCACTTCATCGGATGCATGCAGTGGAAAATACAGTAGGAAGATATATACACATACACACACAGAGGACATGAAAAAATGGGTGTTCCCATACTAACTATAACGAGAGTAGTCAGTTAAGGTGGGCTATTATCAGCAGGAGGAAAAAAAAACTTTTGTAGTGATAATCAGGATGTCCCATGTCCAACAATTTACAAGAAGGTGTGAGTAACAGTAAGGGGAAAAATTAGCATGGGGAAGTAGATTTTACTTTGTGTAATGACCCGTCCATTCCCAGTCTTTATTCAAGCCCAACTTAATGGTGTCAAGTTTGCAAATTAATTCCAATTCTACAGTTTCTTGTTGGAGTCTGTTCTGTTTTTTTTGTTGAAAAATGATGACTTTTAGGTCTGTAACTGAGTGATCAGGGAGGTTGAAGTGTTCTCTGACTGGCTTTTGAATGTTATAATTCTTGATGTCTGATTTGTGTCCATTTATTCTTTTGCGTAGAGACTGTCCGGTTTGGCCAATGGCTTAAATAAAGATTGGGAGTGGATGGGTTATTGCCAATATACTCTCGCTTCTGGTGCCGCCCATGCCAGCCACTGAGGTGCCCTGTTTGACAGGTAAGCCTGCCTTGGGACCCTTCCAGTGGTCTCCATCAGTGCAGCACTACTCCTTGCAGCAGGCGGTGCCTGGCCAATGCTCGTTGAATACAGCCAGTACAGCTCACTGCGGGCACGTTGACGGTCTCTGAGACATTGGTCTTTTCGCTCCCATTCCTGATGTATGGAGCAGCACTGCACTTTAAGCGTGACCTCCCATCTGATGGACTGGCACTGATTTTGGAACAGACAGACAGTAAATTACATGGCCTGAAAGACTCGGAGGCTACCTGGCCCCTTACATGCTGGGACCAGCAAGGAAGCAGTTTAAGCTGCAACAGCCACACAGATTCGATCAGAGCCCTTCCGCAAGAAGGGCAAGGGCTGTAAGCGCCAGCAGGGCCATCAGCCGGCACCCTCAGCTCCCTTGAGCTCTAGCCATTACCAACTGGGCAACAAGCCGGCATTTTGAGGATGTGCTCAAAACTTTCTCAAGCCTGTGTCCTGGATCCAGCACGCCTGTTATTTTCCAACCGTTTGTCCCCCTTCCTCCCTGCTTGGACCTCTATAACATCGGACCAGTGGGTCCTCAACACAGTAGCAGAGGGATATACCCTCCAGTTTGTTTCTGTCCCCACCCTCCTTCCCTGTCCCTCTTCAGAGACCCTTCTCTTGAGCATTTGCTCACTTAGGAGGTGCCGGGCCTTCTGGGGGTGGGAGCCATGGAAGAAGTCCCTCTGCACTTAAGAAGGAAAGGGTTTTACTCCTACCATTTTTTTGATCCCCAGAGCCCAGGGGGGTCTACGCCCCTTGACCAGCGGAGCTACAACAAGTATCTAAAGAAGCTGAAGTTCCACATGGTCTCCTTGGCCTGCATCATTCCTTCCCTGGATCCAGGAGATTGGTATCAAGTACAGAGGGGTAGCCGTGTTAGTCTGGATCTGTAAAAACAGCAAAGAATCCTGTGGCACCTTATAGACTAACAGACATTTTGGAGCATGAGTTTTCGTGGGTGAATACCCACTTTGTCAGATGCATGTAGTGGAAATTTCCAGGGGCAGGTATATATATGCAGGCAAGCTAGAGATAATGAGGTAGTTTAATAAGGGAGGATGAGGCCCTGTTCTAGCAGTTGAGGTGTGAAAACCAAGGGAGGAGAAACTGGGTTTGTAATTGGCAAGCCATTCACAGTCTTTGTTTAAACCTGAGCTGATGGTGTCAAATTTGCAGATGAACTGAAGCTCAGCAGTTTCTCTTTGAAGTCTGGTCCTGAAGTTTTTTGCTGCAGGATGGCCACCTTAAGGTCTGCTATAGTGTGGCCAGGGAGGTTGAAGTGTTCTCCTACAGGTTTTTGTATATTGCCATTCCTAATATCTGATTTGTGTCCATTTATCCTTTTCCATAGCGGATAAGGTGCCACAAGATTCTTTGCTGCTTTTAGGAGATTGGTATGTCACACTCAACCTGAAAGACACTTATTTTCACACACCGATATTTCACGGACACAGACAGTTCCTACGTTTCATAGTTGTGACTGCCCACTACCAATTCACAGTGTTCCCTTTTGGGTGTTCTCTCAAGGGTGTTTACGAAATGCATGTCAGTGGTGGCAGCCTACCTCAGATGTCAGGGTATCCAGATTTACCTATACCTTGACGACTGGCTCGTCAAGGGCTGGTCCAGATCCAGCACAGTGTTGAGACTTTGCAAGTCACTTGTCAAGCTCTGGGCCTGTTGATTAAACAGAAAAATGAACGTTGATTCCGGTATATTCGATAGTTTATTGGAGTGGTACTCGACACTACCCAAGCGAGAGAATTTCTGCCAAAGGCCAGGTTCAGAGCAATGTCAGATCTGATTGTCAGTATCACTGCCCATCCGCTCACCGCGGTCTGAGTCTGTCTCAGACTATTGGGGCACATGGCAGCATGTATGCACATTGTCCACCATGCGAGACTCAGGCTGCGTCCCCTCTAGATGTGGCTGGCATTGGTTTGCTCCCCAGCCAGACATCACCTGGACAAGGTCATCACAATCCCTCCACAGGCACTTACCTCTTTGCAGTGGTGGTCCAACCCCATCCATGTGTTGGAAGGTGTGCCGTTTGAGAGCCCATGACCTACGGTCTCCCTGATTTTAGATGTGTCCAACCTTGGTTGGGGAATGCTTCTTGGTACACTGCATACTCCAGGGTTATGGTCTTGTAACGCACTCGTATTGCATATAAACATCAGGGAGCTCAGAGCCATTATCTGGTTTGTGGTGTCTTCCTTCCCCAACTGTCCAGCTGGGTGGTGCAGGTGTTGACAGACAACACTACCTCCACTGGAGGCCTGGAACAAGAAAGGCTTTCTCCTGTTGTGGTCAGGAGACCTGATGTACACCTTCCCGCCAATTCTGCTTATCAGAAAAGTCCTCTCAAAAATCAAGACACACAAGGCACAGGTCTTCATGATCACCCCAGCATGGCTTCACCAGCATTGGCTTAGCATGTTCGTGGAGCTGGCCGTACCAGCGCTATGGCCACTTCCTAGCTGCCTGGACCTACTCTTGCAGGATCACGGTCGACTCCTGCACCCGAACCATGCCTCTCTCCACGTCACAGCTTGGATGCTGCGTGGCTGAATCCAGAGGAACAAGCTTGCTCTAGTCAGGTACAGCAGGTTCTCTTGGAGAGCAGAAAGCCAGAGCAACTTAGCTGTCAGAGTGGAAGTGTTTCTCCTGCTGGGCGTCTGAGAGGAATTATCTGATTGACCTAGTCATCTCTGCAGTCCATCCTGGATTACCTGCTTCACTTAAAGCACCAAGATCTCGTCACTTCTTCAGTCCAAGTGCATCTGGCCATATCGGCCTTCTATCCTCACATCCAGTGTAGATCGGTGTTCACGCATGAGATGTTGATTAGGTTCCTGAAAGGCCTTGGAAGACTTTTTCTGCTGATTTGGGACCAGGTTCCTCAATGGGACCTCAACGTGGTCCTCTCCAGGCTCATGGGTCCACCCTTTGAGACTGAGACTTCTTGTTCCCTTTCCCACTTGTTGTTGTGGAAGGTTTCATTCCTTGTAGCTATTACCTCAGCAAGACGTGTCTCCGAGTTTAAAGCCCTCACTTTGGAGCCCCCATACACAGTATTCTACAAGGACAAGGTCTAGCTGCAGCCCCTTCCGGCCTTCCTGCCAAAGGTGGTGTCGCACTTCCATGTCAACCAGGATATCTTCCTCCCGGTGTTCTGTCCAAGGCCTCACATGACCAATGAGGAGTGGCGGCTGCACACTGTAGATGTCAGGCGCGTCCTGGCTTTCTACCTGGAGAGCACCAAGCCCTTTCGCAGATCGACCTGCCTCTTTATTGCAACAGCTGACAGGATGAAGGGCCTTCTGGTGTCCTCTCAGAGGATTTCGAATTGGATCACCACCTGCATCCACACTTATGAGTTGGCACAGGCTGTGCCTCCACTGATTAGAGAAGGCTCACTCGACTAGGGCTCAGGTATCTTTGACAGCCCTCCTGGTTCGTGTTCCTATCCAGGACATCTGCAGGGTCATGACTTGGTCTTCAGTACACACGTTCACAACACATTATGCCATCACCCAGCAAGCCAGAGATGATACTGTATTTGGCAAAGCTATGTTGCAATGGACACATCCATGAACTACCATCTGCCTCCGATGAGACTGCTTGTGAGTCACCTACAATGGAATGGACACGAGCAAGCACTCGAAGAAAAGATGGTTACCTTTAAGTGTTGGTCTTCGAGATGTGTTGCTCATGTCTATTCCATGACCCACCCTCCTTCCTCTCTATTGGAGTTCTGGCAAGAAGGAACTGAGGGAGGGTGAAGCCAGTGGCACCCCTTATACCAGCACGTACATGTGCCACTCTAGAGGGTGCCAGAGCTAGTCCCCTATGGATACCACGGAGGGGAAAACTTCCGGCATCGGTGCATGTGGCGAGCACACACACCTACAACGGAATGAACATCAACACATCTCGAACAACAGTTACGAAAGGTAACCGTCTTTTTCAACTTCTGTTTAGTCCTGTTGTCTGTGACAAGTCTGAAGTGCTGAGAGTTTGCTGTATTATATTCTTATTCACCAATAGATTTATTAATTTTCAACATCAAGAACATATTCTGCCCTCATTTATATCTGTGCAACCCAATACAAAGACAGTGGGGTTGCATATGTGCAACTGAGAGAGTAGAATTTGACCTGGAGAATCTTTATTATTCCTGGCAACTATGTGTGAACCAGAAAGAAGACAGCCTGAGTTCCGAGATTCCAGACTGAGTTCACAAGGGTGGCAGTTTATAAATGAAACAAAGTGGTGGCTTTTTAACCGAGCAGTTAACTGAGACAATACACACCAAAACCCCTGTTCTTTTAACAGTTACTTTACTCGGAAAATTGCTTTTAAAGACAATAAATTTCATTTTTTATGCAGCCAAAGATATTCCCCCATTGCATAACTGCCCCAATAAGGAGCACATTCAAAATCAACACCCTGCCCCACCAGGTTATCGCAGGTAAAAGCCTAAACTTGACCCATTCTTTGAGGGTTAAATTTAGCTTATATTGGATCAAAAAGAGGAAGTAAATTCCAGAGTTAAGAGCCACGTAATAGGAATGTCATGGCACTTGCCCCTAAACATTTAAATATAAGAACTATCCACTCAGACTCCTCAGCCGATAACTTCTTCCCTGGCCAAAGGGAGAAACGTAGTTTTATGACAATTAAGCGCAGTTTCGTATGTGGACTGCTAAAATTGACAGTTTTGAGCTACAGAACTGCACTGGAGTTGTGAAGATTTCTAAATGGTGTATTATAGAGAGGCAGTAGGTCTTGTTTGTCTGGCCTAAATTAAATGGATTCAAATGTTTAAAGTTGAACCATTTTAATATTCTAGTTGATAACAAGGGCAATATGCGATACACGTTGCTTTGAGCACTATTAGCATGTAGTTTCTTATGTTTAAAAGAATTCTGTTACTATCTGCCTTTATTATTGTCACACTATTTTTAATAATATGTGGATGTGATGTGTGTGTTTGTATTACCGCAGCACCTAGGAATCCTAGTCTTGGAGCAGGAGGACCTCATCATGCTAGGCAGCAAAAGTATGCTAACAATTTGTGAATGCTGCCTTTGGAAATTAAATAGTATAAAAAGAATTAAACTGGGTTACAGTGCCCTGTAAATGAAGAGATTATCATTTTCAGATTTAAACAGGACCTGATTCTGGCTAACCTCCAAGAAGACTGAGTTGATCCAGTAACCAGTCAGATTTCTAAATGGAGTGAGAAGAACATATCAGCTTTGGTGGTAGTTTTGGAATTGGATTTGACAGTCTGTGGAAAAGAGTCACTTTGAGATTTGAAACCCCTTCCCTGCAGACTCCTGTGTTTTAGAGCATAGAGGAATTAATTAACAAAAGACACTTGATGCATGTAGTAGGAACTTCTACTCTGAAGCACATTAGGAATCCTGCTCTGAGACACCTATAGGTCATAGAACAGGGGCTCTCTCCATGTTCCTCCTAAATTGTTTCTCTCCTACCCTTCTCTGGAGCTTGTCAATTTCAGTTCCAGGCTCCAAGTGTTCTGAAGCAAACTGGAGCTAAATTCTTGAGTATCAAGCCACCTTGAATCCTGTGATGCATTAGTGCAAAGTTCTGTAGCACGCACTTTTTAGGGGTCCAGTTTAGGAATTCTGTGGAAATATAACTGAACTGTCTGAATTTTATGCATGTAGAATATGAACCACAGCCTACACATCCAGCAGTTTGATCTATATATACACACAAACATTTTAAAAAATTAAATTTTGAAAAGTAATTTGTAAAATGATCAGTGCACCCATTCTCCTGTTCTTCCTTTATCATGGCTTTGTGGCTCAAATCCAAAGAAAAATCGAGGCAGAAAGGTGAAGAGAAGATCATTAGAAAAAATGCCAACAGTGCATTTGTTTGCAGTGTTTTAGATTTGTTGGTCCCAGGATATGAACGAGACATGATGGGTCCAGCTTCTCTTGGTGGAAGGGACAAGCTTACGAGCTTCACAGAGCTCTTTGTCAAGTCTAAAGAAGGTAACCAAAGTGTCCAGGCTAAATACAAGATGGGACAGATCAAGCACAATGTTGTAGGAGACCATTTTAAAAAGAAGTGGACCGTTAACATCCTTGCAGTCATAGGACAGTGGAGGGTTAGTAGGCAGCAGGATGTGTTGCAAATTGTTGTAATGGGCCATAAAACCTGCACAACTCCTTTTACCAGCTGGAGTCATGATTTTCCCACTCTTAGACTTGGTCTCAGGCTGCAGTACCCTGTGTACTAACAATGCTTTCCCTGATCCTACTGAACTCGGTACCTGCAATTCTCCTTTGGGAGCTATAAGCAGTGGTAGGTAAGGCATATTGGGTTTACATTTTAAATTTCAAACTATAAATAAAGGTATAAAAACTAGATGAGATTTGGGAATTTAAACTGATGAGTGTACTTAAATGTGCATTATAAAATATTTAAAACATGCTGTTAGGTCCAAAAGGTCAAACTTTTGTATCAGAGGTGTATATGTAGCACTTTCTTCTTTACTTGCCTCCCTACTCCTTGCTGTAAGCAGACTATATACTAAAATGTTCAAGAATCCTCTTCTGCAAGTGCCTCAACAGGATTTTTGTGTGATTTATGTCTTTTTATTTTTTAATCAACAAAAGGGTCTGAGGGCAATTAATATTGCATATTTATGTACTTATAAGGCTGCATGCCACCCCTGGAGGCCTGGAACAAGAAAGGCTCTTGGCTTAGGTTATTTCACCCCACTCCAGGATCACATGGGGCTGGAATTCCTTCCAGAGGCATAGTCTGAGCTTGGGAGGGGAAATGAGAGACTTTGCTCATAGAGAGGCAGCAGCATGACTTGAACTCTCTCAAGATTGATCTACATACAAACTTGCACTGTAGTAATTAAACCTGTTCTAGCTGATATCTTCTGAGGGGAGGAGAGGGGTTTCAGGGAAAGTCTCTGAGGATGCGCTTAGGTGGGAATAAGTGTCCTGTTCTGATTTTGCGTGCACTGAATTTTTACATATGTAAGCAAAATAGAACACATTTTAAAATAAGATGTAAATTACAGCTGAGTTAGTTACTGCAGTGCAAGTTTGTGTGTGGAGAAATCTTCAGTTCCTGAAACTCTACCAAGGATGAATTACCCATGTTTTCTTGGGACAGATTTTCCTCTTGAGAGGAAGGAGCATGATGACTCTACTAAGAAGACTGCTTTTTCCTACCAACAATATCCTACAATCTGGTGCAGAGGTTGGGAAAGGAACTTAATGTATTTACTATGGAAAAGAATTAATAAAGGAAAAGTGAAAATGAAATGTAACAAAGGGATATAGTGTATAAAGAAATGGAAGATGAGCAAGTATTTTAGGTACAACTATGTGTGTGGTCGGGGGGAATTGTAACAGAGGCTAAATTCTATAAAAATCACTGTTTCTACTGTTGAATCACAAGTTGCACATAAATTTAAATAATTGTACAATCTCTTATAGTACCATTGTCTTCTGTCTTTCTCCTCTGGTTTATCACCTGTTACTTCATGTCTACTTGGATAGTGTTAGCACAGTTCTTGGTGTGGTGGGATCCTGAGGTCTTTGAGAGCTACCCAAATAAATCTAAAAGTTATATAAGAAATTTTAGTGGTGCTAACTCACAATTTTGGGGGGGAGTGATGTGATTTTGGTTCTGACTTTTGCCTGTGTAGTGAATTTGAGCCTGCAAATTGGCTGTCTGCTCCACTTGCCTGCCTCTTGGGGCAGAATAACTAATCGGAGCTGCTGCAGACAGAGATGTCTCTCTCCCTACCCCTCCAACTCCATAGCATCCCAAAGCCATTCTCATAGGAGGAGAGAGTGGAGGTGGCTCTGTACCCTCCCCTTCTGTGAGCCGTGGGGACAGGATGGTTCCTCTGCCCCAGCCTACAATGCAACATCTGGCCTGGGGCGGGGCGGGGGAGGGGAGCGAAGACCCTGTGGAGTGTCTTCTCCCTCTCCCGCTCCCACTCCCCAAAGTCTGGAAGCCATGGCAGTTTGGGATGAGGAACCTCAGGAGAAGCAGAGGTGAGGCTGTATGAGTGAGTTCAGAACTGAGAGCAGCTTAGTGGACTGAGCTGACGGGGTGGGAGCTGGATGGGGGATGAATTAACTACTGGGCTCGGGACAGGCATATGTGCAGGTGAGAACTCTTTCAACAGGGCCAAAGTCACGTTCCTTTTTCTCTTTCACCCACAATGGACAGGAAGAATTAAAAAATCAAAAGACAGACCAAAAAAGCACAATATATAGTCTTTAAAAGAAAATAAAACCTCATGTTTCTGGAGGTCTGCCTAATGGTTTTTGATCTCCGGAGGTTGGCAATAGTGGGAAATATATAATGGAAAATAAAGGCTTTTTTTTCCTTCAATCTTTTCGTTTTGGATTATTATAGTGAGCAGAGGATTCACAATTTGAGGGGTTTTGTTCATGAGAGATGCTAGAAAAAATAAGAGAAATTTGAAGGTAACTTATTTCTTCCAGCTCCATATTCAACAGTATTCAAAGTTCTGCAGGCCAGAATTTTCCCTTCACTTGCATTTGTGCAGTCCCACAGTACTTCTTCCTCAGTAACATCTTAAATGGCTTATTCACGTGTATCAGAGGACAGAATTTGGCCCTGTGATAGGAATTAAATTATTCCTCTAGCGGGAGTCTAGATGTAATCCTGCTCCCTTTTCCATGTCTGTCTGCCGTCCTAATAATAGCAAAAGGCAGTAAATGGTTATTTTAGTCAGTAAAGTTAGCATGAGTCTCAGAATACACAGCAAACTTTTTCAGTAAGATGGTGTCATTTTTACATAGTCGTAAATGGTCACCTTAGGCAAATCAATCAGGCTCTGATTTTGAAACTGATATATCTGAGTGGAAAAGAGGCCATTTTGGTTCTTAACACTAGGTCCCCTTCTTTGAAAATTGTGGCTTTAACCTCTCTGCCTTTTTCCTCTATAAAATGGGGAATTGTGAGATTTAATTCACTGTGTGGTTCTAGGGTACTGCAGTGATTGAATACCACAGAAATTCCTGTACATAAAATTTGTATTTATATACTCAGTTCATGAGAGTAGAGTAGGTTGCATATTGAGATGCAGCACCATTATATGGTAAACCTCCAAACAGAAGTGACTTCAAAACTTTAACCTTTCTAGATTTTAAATTACTGCCTTTCCATTCCTTGCAGCTCTCGCTATCTTTTGTAGTGATGGTACTCTTATTCTTTCAGTGTGAGTGAAATTCTCCCCACTGTGGAGTTGTCTGCACAAGACTCTCTGCACTGCATAGTCAGTTAATGCATGATGTAAGTGGTGTGTAGAATTTTTATCTATAAAATATATTTATCTACTATAAGCACTCTGTTTAAAACAAGTATTTGTATTTAAGAACATAAGAATGGCCTTAGTGGGTCAGACCAGTGGTCCATCTAGCCCAGCATCCTGTCTTCTGACAGTGGCCAGTGCCAGATGCTTCAGAGGGAGTGAACAGAAGAGGGCAATTATCAAATGATCCATCCTGTCCTCCAGTCCCAGCTTCTGCCAGTCAGAGGTTTAGGGATACCCAGAGCAAGCAGTTGTGTTACTGACCATCATGGCTATCTTCCATTTGATTGAGAGTGGTGTAGAATAAGAAGGCAACAGCTTATTCTGTGCTCTTCAAGGAGCAGATAGAATTTGCTTTCCCCATGCCAACTTCTAGTAAGAAGCACACACAAGAGCAATGAGCTAGCAAAGGCAGCCAAAGGCTTCTGGAGCAAGTGTAATCTATTTTCCCTGGTAAAAACTGGGCTCTCTTTGGGTACATGCTTTTATCATTTCTATATGAAATAAAAAATACTCCCTTAGCCTGCTTGTATTGCATATCTTAGTAAGATGTAACATGAGGAACAGCTGGACTGTCTCTCTCAGTAGCCAATATAAAAGATAAAACGTTTGAACATAGCCTCACTGGCACACATGCATGTGCTTTGTGCATGTGATATAACAGATGTGGATATGACAGAAAAGCGAAACTTAATATTTTAAAATATTTCCCAGAATGTGTTCAAAATAAACTTAAAATAAAATGGCATGTTTTTGTTAGTGTACAGATAGCTAGAATTCAGAACAAATGCATTTTCTTGTGCAGTTCACAAGATGCATTGGAAATGCTTTACTTTTTGCATAGTAGACATGGAATACTTGCTCTGCAGCTGTCTGATCTTTTACCTGGTAATTTTTTACCCTTATGTGCAGGTGCAGCTGGGACAGGCAGATATAAAATGTCCAATCACAGAGTGCAGTGAATACCTGGATGAAACAACTGTCCTCTACAACCTGCCACATGATGACATCATCAAGTATAAATACTTCCTGGAACTCAGCCGTATTGACTCCAGCACCAAGCCATGCCCTCAATGCAAACACTTTACCACTTTCAGGAGGAGAGGTCACATTCCAACTCCTACGAAATTGGAGAACAAATACAAAGTGAGCATGCTCACCAAACCTATGGATTAGATGACACAGCTGTAAGCAGCAAAAGTAGGACAGCATGTGGTGGGCATTAAATGGGCTTTCCTCCATTACTGGAGCCTAATGTAAGCTGTGATTTAGAATATGAATCTATAGTATGATACATCTGAATAACTGGTCAAGTCGTGTAACAGTTCGGTCGTCTATTTGAACTTTTCGTGTTGTTTATTTCTTGTGGTAGGAGGACAGTTTTGGCCATTAAATTTTCATGGTACCTTGAAAGGTGACTGATCCCTTCACTTTCCACTGCACTAACTGAACGCCAGTTTGGACAGAAAAGAGGTGGGGGCTCTAAGATTGACTTTCATAATTAACCAGAGCTTTTAGCCACACAACTCTTCTCACAATTAACAAAGTATAAAGCCCTATGTGTTGGGGAAGCACTTTTCCTGAGGGCTACTATGTTGCTCTGTGATCAGTTGCTTATAGGTGCAACTTTTTATTTTTATAATGGATAAGTGTTTTAAAATTCCCAAAAGGCAATCTGATTATCAGTTGCTTAGAATTCTCCATTACCCTATTGAGGAGGGTATGATACCGGAGTGTCAAGGAAGGTAGAGGTGAAAAAGATGTATCAAATATTTATCTGTCTTCCTGTCATGCCAGAACATATACAACTTTTAGATAATGTTTCTGAGAGAGAATATACTGGTTATTAAGATGATGATGGTACGTATGCTCATAGCCAAAAAAGCAAAGTACAATCCACTATGCCTACAGTTTGACTAAAACTCGCATGCATAATGCAAAAATGACTAGTAATAGGTAACTACTGTCAAGTCACATTATTTAGTCACTTGCTCTCAGAATGTTAAGTAACTTTGAGAAAATCTAGTACAAGTGTACATGTATGATAATTAAGTTTTAAACGTGTTTACAACTGAGCATTAAATATTTTTGAGGAGAAGAAAAATTCGTATCTGAGAAATAGTGTTAGTTTAGTCTTTAACACTGCTCCCCTCCCTTTTAAATTTTTTTTACTTAATTTAAATCTTGTTGCTTCAGATTTTTTTTGTTATTTTGAGGAAGGAACATGTAGAGTGGCAGTTATATTACATATTTTCCACAACTATTTTACTCATTTCCTCTTTCTTCACTCTCCCTTTCCATGACTTTTTTATGGTAAAATAATAAAGATGACAGCACTTGTTTATATAGTTGAGCCACGTTTTTATTAGTTTATTTTATTGGAGCCTACTTACCACTATTTACATATTATTGGTAACCTCTGAATAAGTTGCAAAGATGTGTAGCATGTTCTGTGCCTTGAGTCACCACCATCTGATAGAAAGCCCTCTATGGTGGCAAATGGCAGAGTTATTTCAAAGGGTGACATGATTCTGGGCATGACGCTCAAGATGTCATTCTTTGTCTTCTGTGTATTTTATCAGTTAATTTAGGAAACATTTGTTAGTAAATGGAAGAAAACTACCAGCTCGTGATTAAGAATACTGTAACTTGCCTATCACAGTCACTGTTTTTGCTTTTTGCTTTAATGATAGTATTGTTACAAATTTTTCAGTCTGTGGAATATGCTGGTATCTCATTGGGTTTCAGGTCACTCAGAGTGTGTTCTACACTGCGGCCAGGAGTGGACAGGCTCATGCTAACAGGGCACTAGCTATAGTGATAAATATATCAGCATGGACATTGTGGCTCAGGCTAGAGCTTGAGCTCTCAAGGCTACGGGGTCAGGTGGTCTTTACAGCCTGAGCTGCAATGTCCATACTGCTATTTTTAGTATGATAGCTCGAGCTCCATTAGCATGGGTCTGTCCACCTGGCCTGGGAAACTCACTCCCAGCTGCAGTATAGACACACGCTCAAGGGCAGCTGAATTCACAATGACAGCTTCCTGGGCTGTGACCAAGCTGTGCTTACCAGCTTAGTTTGGAGTAGTGTAAAGGTATTTGTCATCTTTACACCTCCCTCTGAAAATCCTCAGGCACTCCAGCCATCAGGCCTCTTCAGAGCACAAATTAGAGCAGCCTAACAGTTGTATTTTATGCTATCTGTCCATATGCCCAAGGGACGATTCAGCTGCTGAAACCAGGAGCGGAGCCGTGGGGAACCCCAGCACTCTCCTTCCCCCCCAGGCCAGAGGCCGGGAACAGAACTGCAGGGCAGAAGCCCCAAGTCCCAGTGCTCCCCCACTCAATCTAAAGCCCTGAGCCCTGGTGCTCCTGAGGGTCAGAAGCCATGACCCCCCACTGCCCAGAGCCCTGACACCACTCCCTCCCTGTCCCCCGCTGCAGCCCCAAGGCAAGGCACTCCCCCTTCCCCCATGGTTGAAGTCCATAATGTCTTGTTCAGAGTTACGGACAACTTCCATTCCCAAGGTGTCCGTAACTCTGAGGTTCTACTGTAACTTTATGATAAGTGTTCTGTCCCTTTTTTGTAGACTTGGTCTAAGATCCATTTGATAAGTCTGGACTTGCCAGATTGTGTTCCCTCAGAGTGACTGAAGATAATGCCTGTCCACTTGTCCTTGTGGAACTGAGCTCATTTGAGGCTGTCCTACATTTGTGTAATTTGTTAAAAAGCAGTAATCTTTCTGTGACAGTCTTCCAGATGGAAATACTTGAAAATGGCAGCCTTTGGACAGCTTGCTCACATGAGCTATTCAGGTCACCTGCTTTTGTTTCTACTAGTTGCACTTGAGAGAAATGGCTGGTTGCAGATCTTGCCATCTGCCTCAGTGCATATCAGAGTAGCTGCTTTGTTTGCAGTTAATGTGATCACTGCTCATCAGATTTTCTGGAATTATTTATCTCTATCACCAATAAAACGTGTGACATAGAGCTCTCCAGTCACTGCGGCTGTGCCCGCAAAGATTACCCTTCTGGGCTGCTGTTACTGTGCTGAATGCCTCTTTTCCCTGCTCCTCACTCCATCTATAAACTATACCAGAGGAAATTCTTCCTATTCACCATTGAATAAGTAACAGGAAATATACTGCCTTCAGAAGAGCCAGCTTACATGTGTGAGGCTTACAGAACATCAGCAGTGGGACTGAAGTCTATAAATACTCTATCAGTAGTGCATTTTTATTCTGAATAGTAATTTGGGGGAGGGGGGATTTTTGTATCTCTTAGAAACCAAGAATACACTTTTATTAGATAGGAAAAAAAAAAAGCATACTCAAAATAATTAATACAGTTTGAAAACATTACAAATTATTCACATACCTTCTAAAACCTAAATTCAGACTAATCTCAGCATTGTTTATTTTCTTTGCTGCAGATGAGTCTTCTACAAACTAAAGCCTAAAGATCAATTTTGATTGTATTCTAGCAATGATTACTAGAGGCATCAATCGAGATCAGGGCCCCATTGTAGTAAGCACTCTATGAACATAGAGTTAAGGAACAGTCCCTGCCCTGAACTTTAGAATTTAATTCAGGGGTTTCAAACTCATTTTGTGGTGTGGGTCTAATTACCCAGTCAGTCAGTGGGCTGGGAGTAAAAAGGATTAACTGATTTTTCTCAGAATCAATAGGGTTCTGGCCGCTGGTGCCTAGAATGTGTTTCCTTTAAATTTTGGAATTGATTGGTTTGGGGTTTACAAGTTACTGCATTACAGATAGATTGAGAAACACTCTGCTGCAATTGGCCAAGCTTGGAAGGCCTTATAACTATTACAGCTGCTGAAGGTTTTCAGTTTTTAGAAGCGATAACTATGGCTACATGTTCATTGTGAAGTGGAGATCACAAACGCAGCACAATGTGTCATTATCTACTGTAGAATACCAGCTCAGCATAGGTTACTGTAACTTCTTCTATTAGCAGTGATGAGTGAAAGTTTTTAAGGACTTTAAAACAAGTTTGGAGGACGCTGTCTAGGTTGGTAGACCAGTAATTAAAGCTGCGAGCTCTGTATGTTGACCTCTAGGGACGTATGCAAACCTATATCAGTCTTCTGAGAAGGTAGGATACTGAAAATAATAAGCATCCTACTCTGCAAGCACTTTGCACAGCTGAAAATTTCCATATCTTTAAAAAGCAGTCTGGTGACAGGAATGCTTCTGACAGGCAGAGTAATAGGACGTATGCATGCTTGTTTAAAAACCAGGCACCACGAGACTGACTCCAACAAGAAACCCAGCAGAGGCTTCAATATTTTTAATTCTGTAGAATTTTATCCGGGGAGCGTTTGTAGTGGGAAGAGATGAGCCCAGCTGGAAGGGGAAGGATTAATGTAATCTTTAAATGCAACTTTCAACATAGGGGAGATACAGGGGTCAATTTTGTTGTCCTTTTTAAAAATAGGACATATTTGTATCCCTGCATATCTATGTTCACGACCTGGATATTCTATGAAGTTGTAACTCTGGAGAATGTATTTCACAAGCTTTCAAATAAATATGATAGGGTTTCACCTAACTCTTAAAATTTTGTAATATTTTAGGGCAGGAAGTGCTCTTTAAGTGGGTTATTTTATGTCTGTCAAAGATGAATCCTGAAATGACAGGGTTGGAAGTGACTGTTTGGAGCAGCTTCTGTACTTGCAGAAACAGTCTTATATGGTATTACTTTCTCAATAGGGATATTTAATGTTGTTTTTAAAGGGGTCTTGTTTAGAGCTCCATGAAATTTTTCAGACAGATAGTTTATTTGCTGAAAAATGTGATTTTTTTGGTATTCTGTTCTTCTTTGAGTGCTTGCTCATGTCAGTTCTATGATAGGTGTCTGTGTACCGTGTGCACAGTTACTGGAGACTTTTCCCTCTGTGGGGCTAGCCTATGCGCACCTAACATGAAATGGACATGAGCAACACATCTTGAAGAAAAACAGTTACGGAAGGTTAGTAACCGGATTTTTTTTTAAAAAATATTTTCTAAACAAAATGTTTTGTGTTTTTGTTTAGAAACTTAGCTAGGTTTATTTTACAAAATAAAACACAAGTTCCAGGTTGGAAAGTCCACCATTCGCTGAACCAAAACCCCCCTAATTTTACATTCAGCTCTAATCTTATCACTATGGCATTACTACCTCCAT
This sequence comes from Gopherus flavomarginatus, assembly GCF_025201925.1. Classification (NCBI taxonomy): domain Eukaryota; kingdom Metazoa; phylum Chordata; order Testudines; family Testudinidae; genus Gopherus; species Gopherus flavomarginatus. Next base: position 121,087,626 of record NC_066620.1, on the reverse strand, counting down.
TATGCATTACATTATCATCATCATCATCAAAAGTGCCTAAGTGACAGAAGAGCCAAAGATCCATTGACTTTCAGTGAGACCGAGGGCTGGTCTACAATGAAAACTGAAGTCAGCATAGTTACATCTATGAGGGATGTGAAAAATCCACACCCCTGTGAGACGTAGCTATGCCAACCTAACCATCATTGTAGAGAGCCCTAGGATGATAATAGCTAGTGCAATGGAAGTCAACCTCTCCGGGAGGTCACTTATCTACAGTGATGGTAGAACCCCTCCCATTTCTGTAGTGAGTCTACACTGAAGCATCAGAACAGTTCAGCTGCAGCTGTGTCACTGTAGTGTTTTAAGTGTAGCGATACCATAACTAAGTGCCAAAGTCTCTTTGAAAAATGGGACTTAAGATCCTTTGTCATGTAAGTACTTTAGAAATTTTACCTAGGGCAGGAGGTTAAAGAAACAAAAATTTAGTTACTTATAGCACATCAAATTCCTAGCAGATTTTTTTTAAATATACTTTTTACTTTTTGTATTTATCGTGGACATTGAAAATCAGTCAGTTTGACTTTCATGTTCTGATGCACTGTCACAATCCACAATATTTGGATTACAAATGCTGCAGAGAAGTAGTTAAATGCAAACAAGCTTTCATTTATTCCTAAATAGTGATGAAAACATTCCTATTAATATATTAACTCTTTTTCACAACTTTTGTGCTGCTTCCTTGAAGACTACAATAGTCCTTTAATTACATTATCACCTACTTCTTGTCAAATGCAATATATTTTGTTTTCACAATGTTGTATGTGTATATGCAGCATCTCGTAATACTGTGTAGCACTACTGAGGTCAAAGACTGGAAAATTACTAAGTAAATGACATTTACACAACCTACTACAGAAAGCAAAATTTAAGTTATTTCGTATTGTGGTATCATATAGGCCATCTAACTTGACAGCAAAGTTAACTGTCTCATCCTTTGAATTGCACATAAGGAAGGCTGTACTTGTTAGAATATGTAATACATGGCAGCCTAAAATATTAAAATTCATAGTTTACAGAGGAGAACCTGCATCAGAATTCTGACATTGATTCTCTACCTCCTTGCTTTGCGGTTGTCAGGTGCACCTGTCCAAAGTGGATGAAAAAACCATTAAATGAGAGCAGTAGGAAGACAGAGTAAGCGCTTCAGGGCTTTTTGGGGGAGTTGGTCTACACACTCATTTAGAGTGGTTGTGTTACCCCATTACACTGTTGAATACATTTAAATCTGATTGAATTAGTTGAACTTGCCTCTGGAAATTTATAGGGGCAAGATAAACCTATTGTCAAACACCAAGTTGCAATAGTTTAGTTAAATTGATTTAGAATCATAGCTCTCATTAAATGGGTGCAACTTTGTGCAGACCAGACCTTTGTGTTTGTACAGGGGCTAGCACAATAGGTCTGGGGCCTCTAGGTACTACCTCAGTACAAAAACTATTTGCTCTGTGCAGATGTAAATTACTACACGAGGTACAGAGCAGTGAAAATGAGGTCTTGTAAATCATTAAAGATGTGAATGCACCATTGTGCAAATCAGAATAGTGAAGGAAAAATACTAAATGTTACACATCTAATTAAAAGCATTTAAATTTTATTAAAGTTTGTAGAAAAAGCTGTGGTATTACCTGAAAACACATTGTCTGTCAAATAATGAAGGTTTGTACCAAACTGCTTATTCACAAAAGGGCAGAGTGAAGAATTGTACATTCAATACTAACTTTAGCCCCAATCTTGACAAAACACTTAGCATTTGAATAATTCCATTGAATTCAATGGGATTGGTCGTGTGCTTAAAGTTAAGCCCCTGTTCAAGGACTGGAGTACTTGTGGCACCTTAGAGACTAACAAATATGTTTTGGGGCCTTTGACATCTTCTGATCTTGAGTGAGTAATTGTGAAGCTTTAACGTTTCTTAATATAGTTTCTTACATATAGAATTATAAAATAAATTGGTTCTTTCTTATACTTTTTTAAAGATTATCAGTCTTTTAGGTTTGTTTGACCTTAACTATCATACAAAATTGAGATCTTAATTAAAATTAATTATAAAGGTGTTTATAACGGTGGTGGTGATTTTTCCACAGACATTCAGTGCCCAGCTTGCAAATTTGTCTGGTATTTTCTTGTTTCACTTTTGTTTATGCAGATCCAGTGTCCAACTTGCCAATTTGTCTGGTGTTTTAAATGCCACTCCCCCTGGCATGAAGGTGTTAACTGTAAAGAATACAAAAAGGGAGACAAGCTGTTGCGTCACTGGGCCAGTGAAATTGAACATGGGCAAAGGAATGCCCAGAAATGTCCAAAATGCAAGGTAAGCTATCCTCTGTTAGGGCACAACATAAGCTTTCAGAATTGTATTTGAATAATCTAAATAATTATCCAAACTGAGGCTTCTGTTTGTTTAATGTTACTTCAGCAAATATATAATGGATGCATATTAAGATGGTGCTGGGCTCCAGCTGCATAAATAAGATTGAGCTTTGAATTTAACAAAAAGGTTGAGTCTCTAATTTATGTGTAGAGAGTGTATTTTCTGCAAAATTATATTGTTTTATTCTCCGAGTTGAGAATAAAATTTCTGGGAATTTAAAAGTAAATATGAAGTAAAAATTATTCTTAGAATAGATCTTTTAAGAAATTTAATACCTTTCTACATATTTCCCTTGTAATTAAAACTCTCTCTTTTGTGGTTGAAGTTTTTTTAGGATTAATGGTCACTTTTTCATAATCCTTTTTCAGTCTTTGATGAAGAAAAAGCTTTCAGTTAAGAAGAATGTTCTACTTAAGCAAATTTCCCTCTGTTCAGAAGGGATCGAGGCCACAGGTTGTTCTTAGCAAAGATGACTGCTGCTTTCATTCACCTGATTTTTGTATTGCTCTTCTCCTACTTCCAGTAGCATAGGATGCATGACCTTTCCTTAGGGAAGGGTGGTTTTACTCCTATTTATAGACAATGGAAAGTGGGGGTTATTTTGAAAGAGGACATCCTACCAAAGGGCAACCCTTGATTATTTGTAGAAAGTAGGCAGTTCTTTGAATTTCTCCAAAGATTTTATGCACTAGTCTCTGTCATCATAACTTTCAGTTAAGAAAAATAACAGTAATAATTACCACTTATCCTAAATATTTCCGTTTTAAAAAAAACATACCCATGACACCAGATCTGCTCACCAGGCAGTCTAAGATGGGGAAACCTTGTGCATGGGGAAGTGTACAGGAAGGAGGGGGGAAATCTGGTGCGGGGATGTACAGGTATGTTGGGGACAGGAGGAAGGGGGATACTGATAAGGCAAAGGTGAGAAGTGCACTCAGGGATTTGACAGGGCGGGAGGAAGGGTAAAATTATAACATACACTCCAGTCGCAATGCAAAGCAACTGTAAACCCAGTTCAACTACCCAATATAGTGGTGCCTTTTTGTGGTGGTCTAGGGTGGGATAAAGTAGATACAGCATACTGTATAGCAGGGGTTGGCAACCTTTCAGAAGTGGTGTGCCAAGTCTTCATTTATTCACTGTATTTTAAGGTTTTGCATGCCGGTAAAACATTTTAACATTTTTAGAAGGTCTCTTTCTATAAGTCTATAACATATAACTAAACTGTTATTATATGTAAAGTAAATAAGGTTTTAAAAATGTTTAAGAAGTTTCATTTAAAATTAAATTAAAATGCAGAGCCCCTACACCGGTGGCCAGGACCTGGGCAGTGTGAGTGCCTCTGAAAATCAGCTCACGTGCCATATTCGGCACCCATGCCATAGGTTGCCTACCCCTGCTGTATAGTCTGGCCACAAAAGTGTGAAATACAAAATAATTAAAGTTGATACCTCCATATTTTCAAATGATTAGAAAAATATTATGGTAACATTTTCATTATTTCTTGTTTACTGTTCATGTATGAAATTTAATAATTAAGAAAAGGCAATTCAGAAAGTGCACTTCCTTAAAGTAAAATGCATCATGTGGATATTGTAACTGTCCCTAAACTCTTGGTTTATAAAGCTTGAAATTCAGCATTTAACCTTACTTTAACATAGGGTGACCAGATGTCAAAACTGAAATATTGGGACACAGGAGAGGGGCAAAAAAAATAAAAGCCGCCGGAGCGTCTACCCCTACCTCAGCTGGTGCAATCTCGTGGGTGGTCCCGGAGTGAGGGCAGCAGGCCCCAGCCCCCATGTCCCACTCGGTTCCTGCAGGGGAACGAATGGAGCTGCCACTGCCTCTGCCCCAGGGCTGCCCGCGGGATTGCACCACCTGGGCAGCCAGCTCAGACGCGACTGGCCAGGGGCTGGGCGCAGCGTGCGTGCGTGCTGGGTCCCCTCAGCAGGCCTGGGCTTGGGGGGTTCCCGCCCCAGGTGCCAGAGCCGTAGCTGCCGAGTGCCACATGCTTGGCCAGCGGCTGCTTCCTCCTGCCGTGGCAGTAGGAGCCGCAGCAGTGGCTGCTCCTGAGTCCTGCTGCCCAAGTGGGGAGAACAGCTGCAGCCTGGCCCTGTGGGCCGCCTCTCTGCTCCTCCTCCAGGTACCGCTCTGCCAGAGTCCTGCCTGCACTCAAGGCCAGGCTGTACTCTCACTCACCCCGGCCCCGTGCTCCCCTGCATCTCTCGGGCCTCCCTCCAGTGCTTGGGGAAGAGGTGGGGATTTGGGGAGGGATCCAATGGGGGAAGGACGGGGCAGAGTTGGGGAAGGGGGGCGTGAGCCCTTCCAGGTTTCGCCTGTGCACAGGAACCTTTGCTTGTTTGTCCAGTGTCCCGACCTAACGTCGATCGGGACGTGGGACAAACAAGCAAATATCAGGACTGTTTTGATAAAATTGGGATGTCTCGTTATCCTACTTTAACATGTTGGGGTTTCTTTTAAAGTAATGGAAAATGCATAGATAAGGCGTTCTAACAACCTTAACTCTGCCCTGTAGCGATACCAAGCAATAACATGGTGATTAAAATGAAGGCATTTCAGTGTTCAGGGCCCCAGATTAGATTAATTTTATGTTTAAAGGTACAAACGTTTTGTCTATTTTCTTACATGGTGTCACTACAAACACAGTTAAGGTGGTTTGGATCCCCCAGCTGAGTATCTCCAAATCATGTTTGGATTTATTTTAAAGTTAATCTTACCTCTGAATTCCCTGGGCGTATAGTGCTTAGTTTAGGGATAATTACAGCATCTCTAATGTGTGTTGCTCTGAATGACTAATGTTGTTTCAACTGTAACTCCACCTTGACATTTTTGTTGTGGAATTGATAATAATCAGAAATGTGTTTAAAGTAACTGAAAACTGAGCTTTATTTACCAGCCTTCCTAAATCTGTATGAGACCCCAGATTTTTGCCAGTAGTGCTAGTTTGGCCTCCTTAAGGTTTTTAAAATCTCTTCTCACATTGATTTTGGTAAAGTTTTTCCAAAATCTCTTTGTGATATCGACATCACCATCTATTAGTGTCATATTATGCAATGATCATCAACTTTAAAGTAAATCTTCCAATTCAACAAAGCACATTTTTGGCAAGTATTCAGATCTTTGGCTAGAAAACTGCACAGTACTTAAATAAGAGGAGGATGTTTATCAATATACACTCTGGTTTGTTCTGATTATGGGAAAGGAAATGCCCATGATGTCATTTTTCAGTGGATGGGTTCATTTGTAGTAGGGAAAGGCAATTCCACTTCTCATAACTTGTGCTGCTTTCTCTTTGATTTTCATGGTATCTTTTATCTGTAGTAAAGGGAGCCATTAACAAAAGTTAAAGCATGTGAACTTGTTAAATTCTCTGTTTTTCTTAAATCCAAGTATGTGATATGATAGTCTCTCAGAGCTGGTCAAAACTTTTGAAATATTTTACTTTTTTTGGAAATTTTTCAAACGCTTGCAAACTGCTTGTTTTTGACCAGCTATAAGTCTCTGCTTATTGATATCTTTCAATATATCTAGGTAATTATGTGGCCAACATCACCATAATATCTGAGCAACTGGACATAAAACCCAAGATTTTTTTAGAAATATAGAAGCCTAAAGTTAGTTGCCTAAATCTATACTAGGCATCTAAATAAAGAACCTTATTTTCAAGTGTGCTGAGCACCCAGCGTCTCTCATTGACTTTCATAGGAAGTGTTGGATGCTCAGAACTTCTGAAAATCAGGCCACTTATCTAGGAGCCTAAAGTAAAGGCTCCTGTTTATGGAAAAACTTTGTCAAAGAGTTCAGGATCCATGTTTAGGAAATAATAATCTTGCACTCCTCAGTCTACTGAATTTGGTGAGTTGGGCTATGAAACAAAAGGCCTGGTCCATGCTAAAAAGTTAGGTCGACCCAACTACATCACTTGGGTGTGAAAAATCCACCCCTACCCCTGAGGTAACGTAGTTAAGCCTACCTAACCCCCAACGCAGACAGTGCTAGGTCAACGGAAGAGTTATTCCATTGTCCTAGTTACCACTTCTCAGGGAGGTGGATTATCTGTGCCAACAGGAGAACCCCTCTTGTCGTCATAAGTAGTGTCTAAACTGAAGTGTAGCTGTACTGCTGTAGCATTTGAAATGCAGACAAGCCCAATGTGTGGAAAATTACCTTTGTTAATAAAAGCCCTTCTGCAGTTCAATGACATTTTTTAGAAATTTGGTATTTTTGGGCGTTGTAATCTGTGTATGAGGAAGTGTGACTGTTTATACATTTTTTTTTCCACTGTGCCAGAGGATAGATGTGGCAGCTCTTCAAAGCTGAATGTTTTGTGTTCTGATTTGAAAGTGAATTCTTGAGGCTGTACTGTCTTTCATGTCGATCACTCTTGTTAATTCATTTTGATAGTGACTTTCTCCTCTAACTACATAATATTAAACCAAAGTGGCATTAGTATCTGAGAGGGAATTCTGGTTGCTCAGCGTTCATCTTTGGAGGAGAAGAGAGTTATCTAAGCTTACGCAGTCTGACCAGTTTGTATCAAAATATTATTTGTTTAAGCAAGATCAAGTCTGTGCAGCTGGCAAGTAATAACAAAATAACTGCTTAGAAGGATTGCAAGGTTGCTGTGTTTCTGCTTTTTCTCAACAGTTGTAGCACAAAGTACACCACCATCTGGTGTTACCACCTTTCATTTGTAGGTCTCAAAGCACACAAAGATCTCAGGAAAGGTGAGCTGCACCACGAAATAGCAGTTGTAACTTTTTACAACATTTTTGTGTATATGAAGTAGTGGGATGTCTTGAAGCAGATTGAGATCCTATTTGCAAATTAGAAAAAAGAATCTGCATCTGATGTATGCTTCCATATGATCTATCCTAAGTTGTTCTAGGTCCAGTGCATTCTCACTTGGGGTACTGCATTAAAACAGCTTTCTTGAATACTCTTAAGCAGCAGCATTTGTAGTGTGATAAGGTCAAAATCAGCCATTAAACCAGGATACTACAAAAAGTAGTGAAGCTTAAATATTAAAAGAAGCAGAGTATTACTGTTTGTTTTAAGCAAACGATTTAAAGTATTATCTGTTAAACTGAGAACATATGATTTATTTTTAAGTACAGCTATACTTTTCTGTACTTCCATTGGATCTTTTTTGAATGGCTGTGTTTTGCGTCTTCATGTTTTCCACCAACTCCCTTTCCCAGCAAAAAAAAATCCAAATGCTGTGTGTGTCCCCCCACACACACACAAAAAAGGCCACACTTTTTTTTTTTTTTGATCACTTACTAGATTGTTTTTTGTTTTTTATATGGAAGGACAATGAACATGTTAATGCTGACTGAATATTCTATTAGGACCAAAGAAGCAGTGCAAAATGATTTGTATACTGTTGTGATGGAACGCAAACTTTATTTTCATATTCCAAGAAGCTGAAGACAGATCTGAATCCCAGTCTAAGGATAAACTGAGGCTTCAGGAACTGATGATGCAGGAAAGGAACTTCACTTTCAGAAATGGATCCTTCCTGAACAAATCCTCAAGAACTTCTGTTACCTAGGAGAATGTTAGAGGAGCATGTGAAAGAGGATGCAGCATTACTTGTATTGCATACAAGTAACTTCAGTACAAATATGACAGTACCCTGCAATATCTAAGACAAAACTAATGGAATTAAGTTAAACTTTGTTGAAATGTGGTTGGTTGTTTTTAGGAACTCATATTAAACATACAAATGTGCTATTGTGGAGTTTTATGTATGAGCGTCAAAGGACTTTTGGGGACAATATGTGTGAAATGTATCTCCTAGGAAATACTTGGGGTTCGAATCCATCCTTTTGAAGCTGTGCCTTGAGCAGAAAACCATTGTCTGGCTGATTATCTATTCACGGTCTCTTCAAAGGCCCAAACTGGATAAATGAGTGACTAAGTGTCATGTGAGGGTTCTTGTGGGTTTTTGGTCTGCTCACCTGCCAGAGTCCATGTTTGGTTGATCTCTGGTAAATTTATTAGCATGTGTGTAGTTTTTATTGTTTTTTAATGTTTTCTCTGTAATGCTTTTACTTGAAGAACAAAATGTGCTTGCTTAGAAAAAGCTGTGTGGTAACTTATAACTGTGGCAATTAGATTGTGTGTCATCTTTGAAGAGAAGACAAAGGAAGTCTGCTTAGCCAGCTTATCTTTTACTGGAGATATCACAGCATTGGCTGGAGCCTGGAAAGACCCTAATTAGAAAGATGTGAGACTCCACCCACAAGAGGCAACTGCTGGGGAACTAGACAGCTAGAGTGGGTGCCCTGGATGGACCAGAGGGGGAAATACAGATGTAGTTGTCCTGAACTGCGACAGCTTCTAAGAGATGATCTTTTAAATGAATCCTACCTAGTATAGCTTTGCAAATAGTTATACATGTAAAAGTTCTTTTTTTATATACCTTAGGAAGTGTCTAAAAAATTGCTCTTTACCAAAGAGACTGAGCCATCTTTCTTCAAAACTAAATTTAGTTTACACTCTCTTTCTCCATATTTGATCTGTTGAGAACGAGAGGGAACCAGGTCTGTTGTGACTAAGAAAAGCTAAACAATAATTTTCTTATTGTAGCAAGTTATATTGGAATGACATTTGAATGGATTTATGATTAATAATATTTGAATTTCAGTATTTCATTATGGCAATATATTTTAAACCCAGAGTACATTTTTTTGCCTAAAGCTTTAAGCTCAAGTATAGTTTGTCATTTGTTCAGAAACTAAAAACTGTAGCAAAGCAGGGAAGTAAGTTTGACTTCTTTTGATATAACATAGGCTATGTATAAACTGCACACTACTGGTGGTAGCACATAAGGATCATGTAGCTACGTGCATTAGCGAAAAGCATGCTGCATCCACCTTTCGGGGTGTAGGTATGAGTGTCAGTGAAAGGCTGTGGCAGGGGAGAGGCAATGGGAAAAGGCTTCAGCAGCTCCCTGCTGCTGGAGCTTTGGCTCTGGCCTGAGGAGAAGCAACAGGGAGCCTTTCCCTGCTGCCTCCCCGCTATCAGAGCCTCTTCCTGATGCTGGAGCCTTTTCTTGCATCAGGGAAAGATTCCAGCAGTAGGGAGGCAGTGGGACACTATGCTACTAAAAATAGCTTTGTAGACTGGGAAGGCACTGCTTGGGCATGTAGAGAGTTGTGTTGGGTACATACTGTGTGGTTCAGGCCTGTCTGTATTTGCCTAAGCAGTGCCTCACCATCTGTAGTGGTATTTACACCCGTGCTAGGGAGGCACTTATTGTATGTACTCTACACTCCACAGTAAAAAGTGCAGTGTATATGTACCCGAAGAGACAAGCTGGTTATTCCCATCAGGAAGGCATAATGTAAAATTATTGGTTGCTTCCAAAGGGTACCATCTTACAAGTTCTGCCTCATTATATGAACAGGTAGGTATTGGGGGAATGCTGATGTGACCCAAGAACCTCTTAATGCAAACTGCCAAAGTATGTGTAGAGGGAATACAGGAATGTCATGACTCTGGTGTGTGCATTCTAGATCACTAAAGAATGTCATGTAAGGTCTCAAATGAAAACTGGTGTCACACTGGATTAATTCCATTGTGAAGTGCATGTACAGATATTGTGGAAGAAGTTGTATACGTACTAAAAATGTTCTTAAAATCTGTATCCAGGTAGTGGTCACTGGCAAAGATGAAAAACCGGATTTCTGTCAGATGAGAGATTTATCCATCTATTAGTTTATATGTAGATTGCGTGTTGTCTTATTCGCAATGGTCTTCCTATCACCAGTCTGAACTAAATGCAAATGAAGATTGTCAGAATTTCAGAACGAAGCTAACAACAAGAATATAAGAAGAGTTGGGGGGAGAGAACTTTACCTAGAGGTGCACGCTAATGGTTTGCTTGACTGTATTTGTGAGGCAGAGAAGACAGCTGGGCGCCTTTCTCTGAGGAAGTAAAAAGACAGCAATTTTTCTTCAGGAAAAAGGGGTCTCAGCCAGCCTTGGTTGAAAACACTGAGGAGAACTTTGGGTAAGATAAACTTTAGACAAGTGAATAGCTTGTTAAGCTTTAATTTTTAGGAAGTGTGTTATGATTTTGCTTTATATTGTTGTATGTAACCATTTGTTTCCAATATTCGTGCTCACTATTACTTGAATCTCTGTTCTTTGACAGCAAACTTATTCTTGTTTTCATTCTCAATATATCAGAGCGCTGTGGTTTTAAGCAAAGTGCTGGTACTGAGTTAAATTTTAAAAGCTGATGTGTACCGTTCCTTTACCAGTGGGTCTGATAATTCTGTGTTCTGGACACTGTGGCAATGCCCCAAGTATTTGGGGGTTGCTGTGTGCCTATCATTATCTGTATAGAGAGAAAGAGGCATAGAAGTTTGGAAGGCAGTGCTTGTGTTGCCAGAGGCTGTTGATTTCAGGGAACTGTTACACAGCAGGCACAGACAAGATTTACTCATGGTAAGGGCAGGTGGTGGTGAGGAACCTCACAACCCTCGGTAGCCTTGTGGAGCATTACAGCTGATTTGTTAGTTGTGGTGCAACGTTTCGTGAAGTGAACACATCACCAATAAACTGTTACCTTATTTATGCATTTTTCTGATTTTCTTAAGTTTGTGGGTGTTTTTAGTGTTACAAGAATGTTCCTTTCGGGAATATCTGGGGAGATCTGTGTTTCTTGTTTTCCAACATTTTGAGGTAGATGTTTTGGAATTTCAAGTTCTAGAAGGGTGCACAGAGCAGAAGACACCATTGTGTGGCCACAGCTTTAATCCCACCTTAAATTTTTTGAAAGTGAATACTACCTTACTGTGTCTGACTGAAACATTTATTTAGGTGTAGCCGCTGCCTACAGGATATGCTTACACAAGCAAGCAAAAACGTGTGCTGTCAAAACACAACAATGTTATATTTTGCTTTTAACATTTGTAAATTATAACTAAAATGAAAGGATTGGGGTTTCTTTGGGTTCTTTTATTACATGATTTATGACTAAATAATTTGTTAGCTTTTTTTAACAGATCCTGTGTTTTCTGTTTTGGGATATGTAGTGCAGTGTGACTTTCTGAATAGTTCTGCTTCTTGGTGAAAAGTCCTGGGTTTATTTCAGTCGGAGATGTCTAGGACAGTATAAAATCTCCTGTATACATAGCCGATGAAAAGGAATATAATTAGTATACCCGTTTCCTCAACCAAAAGTTTTTGAAACTTCTTGAAATAGTGTGTTTAAAAACTTCCCCACAAAATTCCCCTTCTTCCTCAAATGTATTTGCTATACAATAAAACAAAGTGCTGTATGTAGAAAATGTGAACATGCCAAAGATTTCAGGAGAAAACGCATTTTAGGGTGACAGAAGAAAACTTAACTTAAAAAGGCTGGTGAGTTACAGTTGTAGAACTTTGAATAGCCGAAGGAAGTTGAGTGAACAAGAAAACTGGTACAAATCAGGACATACTTGCACTTTTTGTGGATCAGATATTCAAATTAACTTGAGTATCATCAAATAATCCAGAAAGTTGATTGTTGGGTATTTCCAGCTGAATCTTTTAAGGAACTAACTGGGCTCCTTTTTATTGAGGGAAACAAATTAGTGCAGATATATGAAAGGATTTAAATGTACATTTTTGATGGACAGCTCCTCCCCACAACTAGAGTCGGCCCTGTTAGCCAGCTCATACATATTGTAAAGAAATATGCAGTCGTTTGTTTGTTTTTTACATAGTTATAAAATAGCCATGTAGATGTTTAGAGATCTATTCCAGACTCAGCCACTGATTCAGTGCGACATCCTGGCCAAGTCATATAGCTCTATGGTGCAATTTGCCCATCTGTAAAATGGGTATAATTTCCCACCTTTTGTAAAGCACTGTTGGATTCTTGGATAAAAGTGCTATGTAGGCCTAATCCTGTAATATGAAGAATGTTCTTTGACTTCAGTGGGAGTTAAGGGTGCTCGTTGCTATGCAGGGTTAAGCCAATAATAGATTCTTCAGAGATTCAAACTGTCTTCTGTTTGGTTATTCTCCTTTCTCCATTTCTGTGTTGTCCTCCTCTGTAACAAAGAAATGAAGTTTATCAAGCAACTGCAATGTACTTTGCTAATTATAGCAAAGTGAATATCTAGGGCTGCACATTCCTTGTGGTGTCTATTGCATATCATACTCCTGCTGTTTTGCCCAGTAGGGTAGAAACATGCAAATGACATGTGATCCGTTAACGGTCACTTTTCCTCAACCTTTAGCTGCATGATCCATCTCCACTGTAGGATTATAGAGGGGTGGAGGGAGAAATACCCATCTGAACCAGAGCTGAAGTTTATCAAATGAAATGTCATTTCTGAATTTCTAAGCATCCTGACTGAATTATACAGACTTCATCTGGCACTGTTAGTCTCTGCATGTGATATGAAGCTCCAGGAACACTGTTAAAGATGTGTGGCAATTTTTTGAAACTAATCAGAATAACAATTAAGTGGTAAATTTTGAAGAAAATGTTTTACAATTGAAAATACAGTCACTGGAGGAAAAAGCAAAGCCAGTTGTTTCAAATTTCCAGCTTCCAGAGGCACTTGTGTACATATTCTTGGGGATGTACACTCAGGTCTCTGCAAGTGGCACCTAAAAGTTGAGTTCTCTGAGTTCCTTGAGTGGTCGAGCAATATCCCATCACTTGGGGAACTGAAGTCAGTCAATGCTTAATTTCTGTTATTGTTCCCCCTGGCCTCTGCAGATTTATCCCATGTTGGCTTCCAGTGAGGAATCTCAGTTTATTTCTCAGACTGTTTTCTTTGGAAATTAGGGACAAGTATATATATTGCATGTGGAGATATTTAGCTTTTATCTAGAAATAAGAAAACACATCTCACAGTTATAGTATGAAAGTTTTCTTCTTATGTTGTAAGATCGCTACAGACAAAAAAGGAAGATCAGGAATGGTGGGGGTCCACTGCTCAATGGAAAACATGAGCTGGGAACGGAAAATGTTAGGAAGGCAGAGCTGCTCAATGCCTACTTTGCTTCAGTCTTCTCACAAAAATTAACAAGTGACCGGAAGTTACCATAGACATTAAAGGGGAAGAAATGTAGATTGGGATAAAGAACATGTTAGAGATCTTTTGACCAGTTTGAATGAATTCAAATCAGCATGGTTTGATGCTCTTCATCCCAGGTACTGAAGGAATTAGCTGAAGAAATCTTGGCACCACTGGCAATGATATTTGCAAATTTATGGATGATAGGAGAGGTCCTGAAAGACTGGAGCAGGGCTAACATAATGCCTATCTTTAAAAAGGAAAAAGGAGGAGCCAGAGAACTGTAGACCAGTCAGCCTGACTTCAGCCCTCGGGAAACTACCAGAGCAGTGTATAAAATATTCAGTTTGCAAATACCTGGAAGCTGAAGAGGTAATCACTAGCAGCCAGCATGGATTTACTGAGAACGAATCATGCCAAACCAACTTGATTTTCTTCCTTGACCGGGTACCTGGTTTGGTGGATAGGGGGAATGCAATGGATATAATATACCTGGACTTCAGCAAGGCTTTTGACACAGCCCCACATGACATTCTGAAAAGTGAGCTGGAGAAATGTGGACTTGGTGGAACTACCATTTAGTAAATACATAATTGGTTTAACAACCACAAACAAAGAGTGTAACTATTAATTGAACAATGTCAGATTGGAGGGAGGTCTCAAGTGGGGTTCTGTTCTAAGTCTGGTGGTGTTTAACATGTTTATTAATGGCCTGGATGTAAGAATTGGGAGCATACTGATCAAATTTGCAGATGCCACAAAGTGGGGGCAAGGGGGGGGTGGTTTGCCAACACTTTAGAGTGGGGTGAGCAAACTTTTTGGCCTGAGGGCCACCTTGGTATTGCAAAACTGTGTGAAGGGCCAGGTAGGGAAGGCTGTGCCTCCTCAAACAGCCTGCCCGCCCCCCACTTCCCGTCCCCTGACTACTGCCCTCAGAATCTCTGACCCATCCAACCCCCCCTGCTCCTTGTCCCCTGACTGCCCCCTCCTGGGACCCCTACCCCAGCTGCCCCCCGGGACCCCACCCCCTATTCAACCCCCCCCTTCTCCCTGACTGCCCCAACCCCTATCCATACCTCCGCCCCCTGACAGGCCCCCCGGGACTCCCACCCCTATCCATCCCCCTTGTTCCTCATCCCCTGACCGCCCCCTCCAAGCCTCTGCCCCATCCAACTGTCCCCTGCTCCCTGTCCCTATCTGCCCCCCGCAACCCTCTGCTCCTTATCCAACACCCCCTCCTCCCCACCATGCTGCTCAGAGTGGCAGAAACTTGCAGCCCTGCCGCCACTGCGCCGTTACTGCAGGGGGACGGGACAGCAGGGGAGGGGCTGGAGGCAAGCCTCCCCAGATGGGAGCTCGGGCTGAGCAGGATGGTCCCGCGGGTCATAGTTTATCCTCTAAAGCAGAGGTGGGCAGAGCTAAAATTCAGAGGGATCTTAATAAATTGGAGAACTGGGCTATAGACGACAGAATGAAATTCAACAAAGACAAATGTAAGGTGCTACAGTTAGGGAAGAAAAACCAAATGCACAAATACAGAATGGGGGATAACGCACTTGGCAGCAGCACTGTTGTAAAGGATCAAGGAGCGGTGGTGGAGCACAACCTCAACATGAGTCAGCAAGGTGATGCTGTTACAAAAAAAGCAAATGCAATTTTAGGTTGCATTAACAGAGGCCTCGTATGCAAGTCATGGGAGATGATAGTACTGCTCTACGTGGCGGTGGTTAAGCCTCAGCTGGAGTACTGTGTCCAATTTTGGTAACTGTATAGAAAGAATATAGAGAAACTGGAAAGGATCAAGAGGTGAGCAACAAAGATGATCAAAGGGATGGAATGCCAACCATATGAGCAAAGGCTGAAGGAACTGGGTATGTTTAGTTTGGAAAAGAGGATATTAAGGGGGGATCATGATAGCGGTCTTCAAATACTTGAAAGGCTGCAATAAAACATATGGAGAAAAGTTGTTCTCTGCTACCACAGAGGGCAGGACAAGAGCCAATGGGTTCAAACTACAGAACAGCAGATTTAGACTAAAACTCAGGAAAAATTTCCTAACTCTAAGAACAGTAGGAAAATGGAACAGAATGCCTTGGGAAGTTGTGGAAGCTTGTTCACTCAAGGTTTTCAGAAGGAGGCAGTGGGATAGCCATCTGTTTGGATGATTCAGATGCATGAAACCGTGCATCTTGGCAGGTGGTTAGACTAGATGACCCTTGCAGTCCCTTCTAACCCTCTAATTCTATGATCCCCTCAGTGAGGATATTCTAGTTGTTCATCTGCAGAGGCCATAGTAAGTTCAGCTTTGAGCATCTGAATGACACCGAAGAACTCCTCTGTTTATCTGAGTTTCGACATCCAAAGCAGGGTCATGATAGCTGATAAAAGGTGCTTTGGATAATCAAGGTTGAAATATGTTTGCTTTGGAAAGAGTCACATCAGTAGTGTGTAGCAAAAATTTCCGATTTGAAGATGCATGTACCTTCAGAACTTGCCAGCTAATACTGGCAGCTACTTCATGGCTACCACCGGGAGTACAGCTAGGATGATGGGGCTGAGCTTTGGGGGTGCCCAGGACAGGCTGCCTTCCTGACGGTGGGGCTGTGCTGCTCCATGCATATTTATGGAAGAGGAGGATGGAGAAGGACAAGGACAGCAATAAGATCATGCAGTGATTCATTTTAAGTATGTGCATGGTGTGTGTTTTAGTGGTTTATTTAAGGATGGGTTTAATATTGAAGAAGGATATTAAAGATATGAGACTGAATCTTCAGGGATAATTCCCTTAGTCTTGCGTGCTAAGATTTTTTGGGATATCCTTTAGCAGTTTTCAGTTTGAGGCCTATTCTGACTGCAGATACTAGGAACTAGGATCCAGAACTTGAAATGTTTTGTCTTTTGTGAGGTATTTTTTATACAATTTTAAATTTTACATACAAATTGGGGTATATATGGTGGTAGTGTGATAGAAATACCTGTCATTCTGTTGTGCGAGACATCTTTGACCCTAGGCTCTGCCGAGTGGTGCACTTTAAAAGTGATACTTTGGTCTCTCTTAATGTGTAAGTGGTTGAAAGTGGTGGTGTAGAGAAAATGTGATGCTAATGATGATTTTCAGCACCCTCTGCTCCCTGATGTACTAGTATCACTGACAAGGATTTCTGAGCTGATACCATGTCTTTTTCTGAGGAAAAGTGCCCCAGTGGCTACCTGCTTGTCAAGATAAAGAAAAAGTTGAAGGGGTGGAGGAAGAGACGTAAAATGGCCACAAATGGTATGTGAGAACTCATATCAGAGAAGGGGATGTAGAAGAGATACTTTACTCTTTAATTTTTAAAAAAAAATGTGTTGGGGTTTGTTTTTAGTGTTCATGTTATAGTAGCGTCTAAATTGGGGGTTCTCAAACTTCATAGCACTGTGACCCCCTTCTGACAACAAAAATTACTACGCGACCCCAAGATGGGGGACTGAAGCCTGAGCCTGCCCGAGCCCCACTGCTCTGAGCAGGGGGGCCAAAGACTGAACCCCACCACCCTGGGCAGAGGGGCCCAAAGCCCAAGGGCTTTGTCCTTGGGCAGGAGGCCTGTAACCTGAGCCCCGCTGCCCAGGGCTGAAGCCAAAGCCTGAGCCCTGGGTGGCCCCAGCCTATCTAATGCCAGCCCTGGCAATACCATTAAAATGGTCCTGACCCACAGTTTGAGAACTGCTGGTCTAAGGTATGCTAGATTCTGCTCAGACATAAGAAGACAAGTCTCTCCCTTAAACTGCTGATAATTGGAAGAGAGCAATGTGTGTGGGGGGGGGGAGGGGGAAGAGACAAAATACAACTTAAAATTTGAGTGAAGATAGGAACATATCTTGTTGTTTCCATGGGTTTTTGTTGCTTGTTTTCGCTATACTTCAGGGGCGGAGGGTGGGGAAAGCAAGAACTGGGCAGTGGTGCAGAGTTGGGTTTTCAGTAGTGATTTGAGTGATGTAAAGGTGGAGACTGGACCATTTCAGAAGGCTGCTCCAAGTATAAGGGGCAACAGTCAGAGGCATAAATATGTGTGGTCAGAGATGTAAAGCACTATTCAGCTGCTTCTGAGTGGCTCTGTCAGTTAGTTGACTCTTTAAAATGAATTTACAAATACTTTTACCAGATCTGAACTTGACATTTTGCAAGGCTCTGTGCATGACGCTCAGTGTGCAGGATCCTCAGGCAGACATCTGTAACTTGTACACAAGGATGGCAAGGTGGAGAAAAGGGGAGTTCAGCAGTTGCTAGGGACCAACATGCTTGGGGCCAGGAGGGCTTGAGTTCACTTCTATTTTCAAGGTGGAAGAGTGTCATGATAGGTCAGCATGTGGGGAAAGGTGCCTTCCTAAGTTATGTTTTTCAGTGCTTTTTGAATTGAACCATAGTTGCAGTACTGAATAATGTATCTGAATAATCACCAGAGTTCTTATCATTTTCAAACTGCAATGATATTTGGATTATTTGGAGAACTCTCTTGGGATTTTATCTGGGGTGCAAAAAAGATTGTTTTCTTAAAAAAAGGAGAGGGGAGATAAATGGGGAGGTAATCCTTAAGTGGAATTCTGGAAATGAATTTAAGGGAAATATTCAGGTTTGCTGCTCTATGAACAAATGTGTGAATGTAATTGTACACTTATTGAAGTCAATCATATTACTGATGGAATGGCTGGGACAGTATCAGGGTGACTGTTACTCTGGGAATAACTCATCATGACTCTTCATCTGATCTTTGTTCCAGATAATTATTAGGTAGTACTTGCTTTAATGGTTTTGTTTGTTTGTTTGTTTAATTAAATTAACATTTTCTTTTTCTTCCTCTTGTGCTCATAAAGATCCACATCCAGAGAACAGAAGGGTGTGACCACATGACCTGTTCACAATGTAACACTAATTTCTGTTACCGCTGTGGGGAGAGATACCGCCAGCTCCGTTTCTTTGGAGATCACACGTCAAACCTCAGTATATTTGGATGCAAATATCGCTACCTCCCTGAGAGACCGCATTTAAGGAGATTAGTGCGAGGCTCTGTCTGTGGTGAGTGGATGATGTGCCTTGCAGAGAACTGCATTATGAAGTGATGAGTGGTAAAAGTATTAACTAATTAACAATTGGTCCAAAATGCATCATAGGCTTCTTTATAAAGAAGTTGGGTTGTTTCAAGATGCTTCATTAAAAATATAAACAAATTTAGCATTTGGAATTTTTAATCAATGGGTTATGGGTGAATAAGCTCTTTTTTTACTTTTACTTTTCTAATTGACTTCTCTTGTATTGAAACTTTTTCATAATCGGAGTGTTACTGTAGCAAGCAAATTGAAAAAACTTTGCATCCTAACATAAAACTGTTTTCATGGGGAGCTGAAGCATATACTTCCAGAAAGATAAACTTATAGTTGTCCTGTGCGTACATTTTCTAAGTATTCTTTTGTTGTGACTTAGGGCATTTAAATGAATCCTTTGTTCCATGTTATATCCTGAGAAACCAGGGTGCTGTGGTAAACATCATTTTATGAAATACTCAGATTTAAACACTGAAATCCTATATTTCTCTTTTGCGTTCGGTCCCATATTATTTTTGTGTACTGTGTGCGCACACACACACCTGTTTTGATTAGTGGGAGAATCAGCACTTTCTTGATGATGCAATGATAACCACATTGGTGGTCTTATATAGTAAGCAAGGGCACTGTCCCCGTGATAAGTATCAGAGGAATAGCCGTATTAGTCTGGATCTGCAAAAAGCAGCAAAGAGTCCTGTGGCACCTTTTAGACCAGGGGTCAGCAACCTTTCAGAAGTGAGGTGCCAAGACTTCATTTATTCACTCTAATTTAAGGTTTCATGTGCCAGTAATACATTTTAATGTTTTTAGAAGATCTTTCTATAAGTCTATAATATATAACTAAACTATTGTTATATGTAAAGTAAATAAGGTTTTTAAAATGTTTAAGATCTTCATTTAAAATTAAATTAAAATGAAGAGCTCCCCAGACCGGTGGCCAGGACCTGGGCAGTGTGAGTGCCACTGAAAATCAGCTTGTGTGCTGCCTTTGGCACACGTGCCGTAGGTTGCCTACCCCTGTGATAGACTAACAGATGTATTGGAGCATAAGCTTTTGTGGGTGAATACCAACTTCGTCAGATGCATGACATCCCAATGATGTTACCCTTCTGTTTGTCTCACTACCAGACTTAGTCCTCTGAAGCACTAATACAAAACAATGCTCATCTACAGCTGACTGAGAATTTTCTGTCAGTGTTCTTCCATTGAAAAAAACAGTTTCTGCAGAAAAATTTTGATATTTTTTTTTCCAAATTTGTATCGTCTATTTTTGATCTGCTATCTAAATGGAATATTTTGAGTTGGGTCATCCTGAATTAAAACATTTCATTTCTTGTCAGTTTGACATTGAACTGTGCCTATTGTGGAGCCTCATGGGAGTTGTAGTTGTCCTGTCTTATTCTACAGTCCATACTAAATCACAATCTCCTCTTTGGTTGAACCACCGTGGTGCATCATGGAAGATGTTGTCTGGCCGAGAGAGGAGAATGGGGGCATGAGGAACATGAGGTTCTATGGCAGCTTGGGTGGACACAGTTCAAACAAGCAGCAGTGAAACATTTTGATTCAGGAATATCAAAATAGTTTCAATTTAAAACAGCAAAATGAAACACTTCTGGGTTTACATTTTTGTGAACTTCCCATTCTGGGTAAATTTCTGATATTACGACGTCTCATCCCAAAGGAGGAAGAAAGCAAACGTTAAAATACCAAAAATGTACCTCAGGACAAAAATTTTGGTTTTTGATCATCAATGCTATCATATTCATGGCCAGCCACCTCATTGAACTTCAACTTTCAAAACCAGTATAATACCTTTTGAGAGTCAACATGGACTAGAAGGAAGTTATGAGACTGGGTGAGAGGAATTCCTAACTTCCAATCTGAGGACTTCTGACTGCTTTCTTTATGGCCTTGGGCAAGTTATTTTAAAGTCTCTCTTTCGCCAATTCTGTAAAAAGGGAACAATGTTACTTTATCTTGTAGGTTTGTTGGGTGGAGTAAATTATTTACTTAGTGTTTCTGCATCAGTTTGAGGATGCTGTTGTAAATGCTATTTTTTTTTTCTTATTCTAGTTTGTTACTCATAGTTTAACTAGCATGTGATGCTGGTGAATTGTTAACTCCCATTCAAAATATATTTTATAGAGTTACATTTTATTTGGGGAAAACTGTTGTCCTCCCTTCTTTTTTCAGCTTGCTTCTGATCCCCTTTGCTTAGCTCATCATCCTTCCTTTTGCCCTTTTTCTCCCCTCACCCTACCCTGCCACACATTTATTTTCCCTTTGCTCTATCCTCTTCTTCCTTCCTGTCCCCTTCTCTCTGCAACCATATTAGGGTCTTCTGATAGCTGTTGTGCTCTTTGCTTTTGCCATAAGAGTGGCCATATTGGGTCAGGCCAGTGGTCCATCTAACCCTAGTATCCTGTCTTTTGACAGAGGCCAGTGCCAGATGCTTCAGAGGGAATGAACAGAACAGGGCAATTTTGAGTGATCGTGTTCTCCAGTCCCAGCTTCTGGCAATGGGCAGTTTATGGCCACCTAGAGCATGGGATTGTCCCTTACCATTTTGGATAATAGTCTTTGATGGACCTATTTTCCATTAACTTATCTAATTCTTTTTAGAAACCAGGTATAATTTTGGCCTTCACAATATCCCATGGCATTGAGTTCCATAGGTTAGCTCTGCATTGTATGAAGAAGTGCTTCCTTTTGTTTGTTTTAAATCAGTTGCCTATTAATTTCTTTGGGTGACCCCTTCTTCTTGTGTTATGTGAAGGGGTAAATAACACTTCCACCTCTATTACATCCCTTTTTAGTTCTCTTTTTCCTAAGATGAACAGTCAGTCTGTTCAATCTTTCCTCCTCTAGAGCCTGTTCCATACCACGTAATCATCTTTGTTGCCCTCCTCGGCACCTTTTCCAATTCTAATATATATATATATATATATAATTTTTTTTTTGAGATGAGGCCAGCAGAACTGCACTCAGTATTCAAGGTGTAGGCATGGATTTAGATAGCATGGTTTTATATAGTGGCATTATGATATCTTTTATCACTTTCCTAATGATTCCTAACATTCTGTGATCTTTTTTGACTGCCTCTGCACAATGAGCAGAAGTTTTCAGGGAACTATCCACAATCCAAGATCTCTCTCCAGAGTGGTAACAGCTAATTTTAGACTCATCATTTTGCATTTATAGTTGGGATTACGTTTTCTGTTGTGCATTACTTTATACTTACCTTGAATACTGCGTACAGATGTGGTCTCCTCGTCTCAAAAAAGATATACTAGCATTAGAAAAGGTTCAGAGAGGGCAATTAAAATGATTAGGGGTTTGGAACGGGTCCCATATGAGGAGAGATTAAAGAGGCTAGGACTTTTCAGCTTAGAAAAGAGGAGACAAAGGGGGGTTATGATAGAGGTATATAAAATCAAGAGTGGTGTGGAGAAAGTGAATAAGGAAAAGTTATTTACTTGTTCACATAATATAAGAACTAGGGGCCATCAAATGAAATTGATGGCCAGCAGGTTTAAAACAAATAAAAGGACATTCTTCTTCAAACAGGGCATAGTCAACCTGTGGAGGAGGTTGCGAACGCTAGGACTATAACCGGGTTTAAAAGAGAACTAGATAAATTCATGGAGGATAACTCCATTAATGGGTATTAGCCAGGATGGGTAAGGAATGGTGTCCCTAGCCTCTGTTTGTCAGAGGGTGGAGATGGATGGCAGGAGAAGATCACTTGATAATTACCTGTTAGGTTCACTCCCTCTGGGACACCGACATTGGTCACTGTCGGTAGACAGGATACTGGGCTGGATGGACTTTTGGTCTGACCCAGTATGGCCATTCTTATGTTCTTATACTGACCAGCATTGAATTTCATCAGCCATTTTGTAGCCTAGCCACCCAATTTAGGGAGATCTCTTTGTAACTCTTCTCTGTCATCTTTGGGCTTAACTATCTTGAGTAATTTTGTGGTGTTTGCAAATGTTGCCACCTCACTGTTCATCCCTTTTCCCAGATCATGTATGAATTTGTTGAATAGCACAGGTCCCAGTACAGATCCTTTGGAGATTCTGCTGTTTACTTCTATCCATTGTGAAAACTGACCATTTATTCTTACCCTTTGTTTCCTATCTTTTAGCTGGTTACTGATCCACAAGAACACCTTTCCTCTTATCCCATGACTGCTTAGTTTACTTAAGAGCTTTTGGTGAGGGACCTTGTGAAAAGTTGTCTGAAAGTTCAAGTAGAGTTTATCAGCAGGATAATCCTTATCCACATGCTTGTTGACTCTCAAAGAATTCTAATAGATTGGTGAGGCATGATTTCTCTTTACAGAAGCCATCTTGATTCTTCCCCAATATATCATGTTCATCTATGTGTCTGATAATTTTGTTCTTTACTATAGTTTCAACCAAATGCCTGGTACTGAAGTTAGGCTTACTGACCTGTAATTGCCAGGATCACCTCTGAAGCCTTTTTAAAAAATCATCATTACCTTAACTACGCTTCAGTCATCTGGTAGACATTCATTTAATGGAGTTACATACCACAGTTAGAGGTTCTGCAATTTCATATTTGGGTTTCTTTAGAACTCTTGGATGAATACCATTTGGTCTTGGTGACTTATTACTGTTTAATTTATCAATTTGTTCCAAAACCTCTTCTGGTGACATCTCAATCTGGGACAATTCCTCACCTAAAAAGAATGGCTCAGGTGTGGGAATCTCCCTAACATCCTTTGCAGTTAAGACCACTGCATAGAATTCATTTAGCTACTCGGCAACAACCTGGTCTCCTTTAAATGTTTCTTTAGCACCTTGATCGTCTAGTGACCCACACTGACTGTTTGGTAAGCGTCTGATGTACTTAAAAAAAAAAATGCTGCTAGTTTTTATGTCCTTAACTAGTTACTTTTCAAATTTGTTCTTGTTCTATCTCGTTATACTTGACTTACTAGAGTTTCTATACTCCTTTCTATTTTCCTCAATAGGATTTGACTTCCAATTTTTAGAGGATGCCTTTTTACCTCCAACTGGTTCTTTTACTCTGCTGTTCAGCTATGGTGGCATTTTTTGGTCCTCTTACTGGTTTTTTGTGGTGTATATATTTAGTTTAAGCCTCTATTATGGTGTTTTTAAATAGTCTTCATGTACTTTGCAGGCATTTCACCCTTGTGACTGTTCCTTTTAATTTCCATTTAATTAGCTTTCTTATTTTTGTGTAGTTCCCCTTTTTGAAGTTAAATGCTACTGTGGTGGATTTCTTTGGTATTTTAACCCCCCTAGAAGGTTGTTAAATTTAATTTACCATATGGCTACTATTACCAAGTGGTTCAGCTATACTTACCTCTTGGACCAGATCCTGTTGCTCCGCTTTGCACTGAATCAAGAGTTGCCCATATACTTTTGAAGATATACTCTGTGGTAGCATCACCAACTGTAGCAGCAGCTCTCCAGTCCATTCATTCATTACACTCAAAAAAGCATCTTTAACACCCAGCAAGACATGAGGGGTTAACTAATGCAGTCCTTTGGTCTAAAAGTAAGCTATTCATAGGAACCTGTCTAAGAACATGCAGTCATGAAAAATCTAGACTTTAGGTTCCAAATGTGTAGGTATATACTGTGTGTGCTAAAATACAGTAAAGCAATTGTAATACAAAACAGAAGTAACTTTTCTGACAAATGCCCTGTTCTAATTAACATTTTGTTGAGGGCATATTTAGAAATGTGGGCTCACAAAAATGTGTGCACAAACTTTGCGAGTATGACTGCTCACACATTTCTGGAAACCTGGCCTTTTTGCCTAATTTTCATCTGTTTAAAAACTGATGACAGTGTGTGATGGGTTCCCAGGGGTGAAACCTGGAACTGGGGTACCGCTGAGCCCTCTGTCTCACCAACCCTCTCACACTGTTATGCTCCAGATCCTGCACATAACAGACATCCACAGGAAACATCCATTTCCGCTCCCACCTTCCTTCCCCATCCCTCTTCAGGGACCTTTCTCATGAGGTGCTCCTTGCCCAGGAGGTACAATCCCTCCTTGCCTTAGGGGCAGTGGAGGAAGTGCCTCAGGAGCTCTTGGACAAGGGTTTCTACTCCCGTTATTTCCTTGTCCCCAAGGCAAAGGGTGGCCTAAGACCCATTCTGGACCTCAGGGAGCTCAACAGGCACATCGTCAACCTGAAGTTCCACATAGTCTCCTTAGCCACTGTTATCCCCTCACTGGATCCAGGAAACTGATATGTCACCCTCGATATGAAAGACGTGTACTTTCACATCTCTATTACTCCGCCTCACAGACGTGTCATCCGTTTCGTGGTGAACAAGATGCACTATCAGTTCACAGCCCTTCCGTTCGGTTTGTGCACAGCCCCTCGCATCTTTACCAAGTTCATGGCGGTTGTGGCAGCTTTTCTTTGCTGATACCACATGCACATCTTTCTGTACCTCGACGACTGGCTTATACGGGGCTGCTCTCACCAACAAGTCCGATCTCAAGTATAACTGGTCATGGACATGTTCAGTCACTTGGGCATCATGCTGAACGCCAGAAAATCTGTCCTCTCCCCTACTCAAACAATAGAGTTCATCAGGGCAGTCCGGGATGCAACCTAAGCAAGGGCTTTCCTCCCGGAGGGCTGGCTCCTGGCTATAGCAAGCATAATTACCAGCCTCTGGAAGTTTCCCACCACCACAGCGAGGCAGTGTCTCAGGTTGCTGGGTCACATGGCGTCCTGTACCTATGTGTGCATCACGCCAGGCTAAGACTCAGACCTCTACAGATATGGTTGGCATCAGCTCATCGACCAGGCTGCAGCAGTCTTTGTATTGTATTGTTATGTATCTGCCAGAAACAACATTTCTATTGTTACAGCAAAAAAAAAAAACCACCAAAAATACTATTTTTTTTATTTTGGGAAATACTGTTTAAATACTGATGTGGAGGTAACAAATACATACAGCCCCAGTAATCCTTGGATCAGAGTTAAATTTGTTGTTTTATGATGACAATACATTTCTCCCTGTTTGGGCTGTATAAGATTTGATGTCCTTAACTCTTCATTTCTTTGTTTGTAAGTGCTCTTGTGACTGGATTTTCTTGATAAGTCGATAGGAGTAGTAGAATGCAAAACCTCAGCCTATGTTTACTTACTGAATTTTACTGTAGGATTTCTCTCTGGGGCAACCTCTGTTTTAGCTCACTACTTCCCTGTGACACTCTGACCTCCTAAATATGGATGGAGCTAATTGGAGCTATTTGCCAGTATAATTCAGTAGTAATTATCTTGAATTTTAATGTGAGGTTTTAGCACCTGAACCTAGGATGACTCAACCAGAGAATTCTGCATTGATATACATGTTCCTAACATCTTCCATGCTGTTGCAGAAGGGAAACAGGCTTTTTTTGTGTTGCTCTAGTACAAGATGTGGAAACAAAAAATGTATGGGTAGCAAAATACCATGGAATTCCAACAAATCTCAGAGCAGAAAATTGAAAAATAAAACTAGAATGGTTTGAATCTAATTAGGACTCAAGATTGCTGAGGAGAAAACATTAGGCTGCAGAGTAGATTTAGCGTATAATTGGCTGTCTGAATCAGGGGAATGTTATGTATTAAACGGCATCAGTTTCTTACAAGCTTGTCTCCTGATAATTCCTTCATTCAGGAAGGTGGAAAATGCTGAAATTGAGCTGATATTTACGAGATTTCAGCTCAGCTTGTGAATTCTGCCGTATGGTGGAAATCTTGAGATAAGCTACACTTGTAAGATTTTTCACTGTCTTGTGGAGAGAGTCTGTTCTTGGGAACTTTCAAGTATCTCTGAACCAGAACTGAAAATAGTTTCATTCCAGTTTTGGATCTGGCCTTGAACTAAAACTGTAAGGGTTTGGTTTGTTCTTGTAGTTGTGAATCCAGAACTTATTATACTATGGAAAATTTTGAAGAGATTATAATGCTAGTTCTTGGCCAATAGCTACTTGGAGCAGGATTGAAGAAGGCTATAAAGGGGAGACAACATAATGTAACTTGTAGGAAAATAGCATATATGAAGTATAGTATAAATTAAAACAACCCTTTAGTATAGAGAAGTGGGATTTCCTGACTGTCAGCCCTATAGCAAAATGAATTGGCATTTAGGTCTGGGACTCATGAAAGAATTGGGGGGATGTAGTGAGGAAGTGGAGTGCCATGTGATCAAAGTGAAATATCTCCAGCAGCATTTTAATTTCTCTTTTTGGAAGGAAAATGCTTATCTTAAACAAAAATATGTTTTTAGGAATAACTAAGTCTGTGCTTTAAAGTGCTTTGAATTTGGTTTTTACCATGCAAACCTGATTTCAATTTTAGTGTTTAAATAAAAAGGGAAAGTTTTTTGCAGCAGGCTAACAAACTTGCTGTTTAGAAGCAAATGTTTCAATAGGAAAAACTGCATGTGTCTGTGATAATAGGCAGACTGTCTAGTTAAAAAATATTAAAAGAAATCAGAGAGAGTGGGAATACATACAGCTGAAGTGATTGTTCCTTTCCTCACTTTGGCCCTCTCTTTCACTCTGCCTTCAACCAGCAGATTTTTTTTAAACGGAGTTTGTCCACTGTTTCCAGGGAAAGCAGTAAGACTAAGCATCTGGTGTCCAAAAAAATGAGCAGAATTTCATCTCTACCCTGTGTAGCCTTCATTTGGCTGAGTTGTAGAAAACAGGATGATCAGATTAAGGCCCGCTCTATACCTCAAACTTAGATTGACCTAGCTATGTCATGTAGGAGTGTAGTTAAGATGACCCTAAGCCGCAGTATAGACATTGCTAGGTCAGTGGAAGAATTTCTCCATTGACCTAGCTTCCACCTGTTAATGAGGTGAATTTACTACAGCAATGGAAAACCCCCTTCCATCGCTATAACAAGCATCTACACGGCTGTGCTACAGTGATGTCTCAGCAGATGTAGTCCTTGTAGCGTAGATGTAGCCTAACTAAGGTTTATTATGGCAGGGATTGTGAATCCCGTTGGTCTCTGAAAACGGGGGAAAAAAATACACAGCCTGTTTAAATTTATAAAAGCATCATCTGACTCCAATTAAGTGCATTAAATGGTAAATTTAATGTGCTGCATTACTGATTCCATGCTACGTAGCAAGGCAAAACAGCCATAAAACAGATTCCATTATAACAACTGAAACTTTTATATCAGAAATAACTGTTTAAAAACTTGCTCTAGTTCTAAGATTTAGAAATAGTATGTTTTTATGCCTGTTTATTCTATCTTCTACTCCCCCCTTCCTTCTCAAGACTGAGTGCATGATTCAGCAGGATATATACACAATTTAATCACTGCAGAAACCAGCATATGTCTCCAGTGTCCAGTCTTTCTTAGACATCTGCATGCAGATGCCAGGCTTATTGATTACTGGCCTGATAATGAGTCCTCATATATGTATCTGATTTTTTTAATCCAGATGGGAACTGAGACTAGTATTAGCTAGAACTGCCTGTATTTGTGTTTATATATATTATCAATACAGATACTGGAGTGACTCCATAGTTAGTGTATTGAAATTCATGCATAAATGGACAAAAACTAGTGGTTGAATTCAATGTCCAAATAACTCAATAGAACAATAGCTTTTTAAAAAAAAAATTAGTGTAATTTTAATAACACATGTAGAGTAAAAGATTTCTTGGAGGGAGTAAACAGAGAATCTGTAGTGTTTTGAGGTGGAATTGGAGTACGAGTTCTTACTCTGAAGAAAAATATCATGAAATATACCAAAATAACATGAAAAGGTACAGTAGAACCTCCATGTTACAAACACTAGTTATGAACTGCCAGTCAGCCACTCCTCATTTGAAACTGGATGTACATAATCAGGCAGCAGAGATCAAAAATTCCCCCCAAAACCAAACAAATACTGTACAGCACAGTACTGTGTTAAATGTAAATTACTAAAAAAAAAAAAGTGTCTAAAAAAAAGGATTTGGTAAGGAAACTGTTTCTGTGCTTGTTTCATTTAAATTCAGATGGTCAAAAAACAGCATTTTTCCTCTGCATATTAAAGTTTTAAGGCTGTATTAAATCCATATTCGGTTATAAACTTCTGAAAGAACAATCATTATGTTTTGTTCAGAGTTACGAACAACCTCCATTCCCAAGGTGTTCCTAACTCTGAGGTTCTACTGTAGCTGAAATTGCTTGAAGTCATTCTCCTATTGTCAGATAATCTTGTGCAGTTAGCTTCCACTTAATTAAGGTGTAGAATTCTAAAAGTTTTTCTTTTTAAGTTTGGTTGTTTACTTAGTCTTCAGTATTTCTCAGCATTTAATGTTTCCTATAATAGTGATTGACAACATCATGATCCTTGTACATTAGTTGGACTAGGTTCTCAGCTGCTGTAAATTGGTAGAGGCTCCACTAAAGGCAATGGCTTTACACCAGCTGTGTATCTTGCCCAGTGCGTTCTATGTAGAGGCCATACCTATAAAATGTCATTAGTGCATTCTGTTTACAATGATAAACTAGTTCTTTAGTGGTGGCTATGGCAGACCCCTTTTTAGCCGTGGAATTCATTACAATTTATGCTTCAGTTTCATATGAGTCGTCAGAAATATTCTGTTGTAGACTGTTATATCTGCTTCTCCTCAGCTTAAAGTGGATGGGTGGATATACCAGCTAGTAGTAGAACAGGGGTCAGCAACCTTTCAGAAGTGGTGTGCCAAATCTTCATTTATTCATTCTAATTTAAGGTTTCGCGTGCCAGTAATACATTTTAACGCTTTTAGAAGGTCTCTTTCTATAAGTCTATAATATACAACTAAACTATTGTTGTATGTAAAGTAAATAAGGTTTTAAAAATATTTAAGAAGTTCCATTTAAAATTAAATTAAAATGCAGAGCCCCCTGGACTGGTGGCTAGGACCCGGGCAGTGTGAGTGCCACTGAAAATCAGCTCGCATGCCACCTTTGGCACAGGTGCCATAGGTTGCCTACTCCTGTAGTAGAAAATGGACAGTCCTGCACTGGCAGGACAAGGGATTTATTAACTGAATTTGAAGGCACAGATTACAAGCAGTAATCTAGGTATTTCTCTCTGGTGGTGAGAATTCTCCTCCTGCCCTCCCCCCATCACTTAAGTTTCTTGCCCTAATGAGTTCCATTCTTTCTGATAAACAGAGGTGTTCTGTTGCTTTCCGTCACTTTTTTTAGTGTTCTAATTTAGATATTTCATACATTTTATACAAATAGTTTCTTCAGTTAAACCCCATGAATGGTGATGTGTTAAAAAGTAACTTATTTTTTTCCTGCTGCCAAGCATGCCGACCAATATCATCTGGTGTGGATTGATTTAAATCACTGATTTTAATTATAATTTTAAATCAGCAAATGGGAAGTCTTGATTAAAATTGATTTAAATCAAGATTTTCTGCTTGCTGATTTAAATAACTGATTTTAATCTTGTTTTGCATTTGTACCTTTTAGTTATTTCCTAAAGAATGATTGATACCGATAGGTTGGTAACCAGTGAAATCTTAATTTGCAATTAAATATAGCCTTTGCTACTTTTTGTTAACTAGGAGAATACACTCCATCTGTGCACATTTGAAGTAACTATATAGATGTGACAATCTGCATAGTTGAACAGCTGTGTCCTCTCAACCCTCCCGGAATCTCAGGTGCCTTTCACACTGCTTTGCTGTGAGAACAGCCACTCCTTGCCTGTTCACATACAGCCTTTAGCATGGAAAATCACTCCCAGTGGAATTGTATGAGTTATAAATTATGTTGCAGAGTGAAACCAGCACTTTTTCAGTCCCAGACTTGTCCCCAGAAATGTGTGCCTTGTACTGCCCAACTCTTTTTCTTTCCGTGCAGTACAAGCTCATAGAAAGTCCATTGTTTCATTAATAGAAAATGATATACACAAACCCTGTTATCTCAGGTTCCAGGCACTTCAATCCAAACACACACAGGTTTAGATAAAACAAGTTCTTAGACTGGCTGTTCACGTCCATTCCACATTAGGTGTGTGCGCACCGCATGCACGAGCGTTGGAAACTTTTCTCTTAGTGGCACCCATCGGGCCAGCCAGGCCCCTGCCTGAGTGGCACCACTGCGCTGTGCATATATGTCCCTACTGGCCCGACCCCCCTCCCATTCCTTCTTACCATCCATGGTGGCATTGGAACAACCTCTTGCCCTCTTAGGAGAAGCAATCCCTTAGCCTTAGAGTACTTAACTGCTATCAGTTTGTTAGAACTCTCTTATTGTGGATACTTAATAGATTAGGTGCTTGGGGGCTTCCAGCACCTGCCATTGGGCATGCCCCAGGCCCAAGGTGTGACAGGCTAGATCACAGAACCCCCCTTGGGAGCTGCCACCCGATATGCCAAGACTACTTCTACCCCTGCTTTCCCTGCCAGCTCAGGACTCCAGCACCCTGTCTTGCTGAGCCAGACACTCTCATCTGCTCCAACACAGACTGAGAGTCTGAATTACTTGCCCCAAAGCTGCAGGTTTACCTGAAAGCGGCTAACAGAAGTGTTCTTGTCTTTAACACTCCAATTCCCAACTCCCAATGGGTTTAAACACCAATAAATCCATTTTACCCTGTATAAAGCTGTAACACTGATAGAGATGCACAGTTATTTGCTCCCCCAGGTATTAATACATACTCTTGAGTTAATAAGTAAAAAGTGATTTTATTAAATACAGAAAGTAGGAGTTAAGCGGTTCCAAGTAGTAACAGAACAAAGTAAGTCACCAAGCAAAATAAAATAAAATGCACAAATCTCTGTCTAATCAAACTGAATACAGATAATCTCACCCTCAGAGATGCTTCAGTAGGTTTTTTCTTCAGACTGGACACCTTCCAGGCCTGGGCTCTATTCTTTACCCTGGTACAGCCCTTGTTCCAGCTCAGGTGGTAGCTAGGGGATTCTTCATGATGGCTCCTTCCCCCCTCTGTTCTGTTCCACCCCTTTATATATGTTTTTCATAAGGTGGAAATCCTTTGTCCCACTCTGGGTTTCCACCCCCTAATTCTCAATGGGAAGACACCAGGTTAAAGATGGATTCCAGTTTAGCTGACATGATCATATGTCACTGCAAGACTTCATTGCCCACTTGCCAGCACACACGTATATAGGAAGACTTACATGTAAAACATACCCATCTGCAGACAATTGTCCTGGTTACTGGGAGTCATCAAGTTTCCAAACCACCATTAATGGCCCACACTTTGCATAATTACAATAGGCTCTCAGTTATGTTTCATATTTCTAGTTTCAGGTACAAGAGTGGTACATTTATACAAATAGAATGATCACACTCAGTAGATTATAAGCTTTGTAATGATACCTTACAAAAGACCTTTTGCATGAAGCATATTCCAGTTACATTATATTCACTCATTAGCATATTTTTATAAAATTATATAGACTGCAACGTCACACATGGGTGTAAGGTTTGCGCCATGTATCACAAGCCTATGCTGGTTAGTGACCCCCACATCTCCTGTCTAGGTTGCCTAGGGGAAGCACACCAAACAGAGAGATGTAAGATTTGCAAGGCATTTAAGCCTAGAACAAAGAAAGAGAGACTTTCGTTTTGAAGCAGTTGTTGATGGAGGCTGCTGTTCAGCCATCGGGCTAGAGCGCCCGACACTGGCTTCAGCCTCCTTCAAGAGACCTGGTACCGGCTAAGCACCACAAGCCGTCGGCCTCGAGTGAAGTAGGCCCCGGCACCGCTCATCCTCACCAAGGCTAAACCAAAGGAAGGGCACGGATGTTCCCCCACTAAGGAGACCGGCGCCACCTAAGGGCCCGGGCACGGGGAAGAGCATGATGGATGCTGTACCAGCAACAGTGGGGCCGGCGCCACAAGTCCCACTGAGTCTAGCCCCAGGTGAACTCAGTGAGGATGACAGGCTCGAGGGAGTAATAGATCAACCCTCCACGCCTGACACCTTTTTGAGGCAGCGAAGAACCTCATTGGGTTGTTGGCGGTGAGCCCCTCCCGACCAGGAATAAGCCTCCGGCACCTAGGCCCGGGGTGCTGTCGAGGGGAAAGCCAGCAATGGTGTGCCGTTCAAGGTCACCGTCCCGGCATCGCTTCCGGCGTTGGTCCTGGTCAAGCTTTGAGTCTGTGGGTTCTCAGTTACCCCTGACGCAGAGGGATGTCTCGTACCAGAGGAAAGTCAGTGTACGGGTTTAGTGCAAGGGACCCAACGCTCTCCGGCACCACCCAAAGACCAGCACCAGGAGACGGTGAGCTGGTCATCACCGAAGGCTTCCAGAAGTCACTGATCCTGGTCCAGATCTCGGGAGCTCCGGTCCCTGTCCCATTAGCAGCGGTACCAGTCCCGTTCCCGACTGGCAAGAAGCAGCTTGTTGACCTCCTGCTGGCACAGATCGACAGCACCGCCGTGGCCTTCACATTCGGCGTCACTGGAGTTCACTGCCGACTCAGGCCGATACAGTTACCCGCACCGGACAACAGAGAACACCAGGCTGGGTGGCAAACCCAGTAGGGACCGCCAGGACACTGGCCCTTCTGGACCCCTTGGGTCTACCACCAGTGGCAAGGGATTCCCTCCAAGGCCAGCTACTTGGTGCAACGGTCCTGGTCCCCACACCAACGCTTTTCCGTGCGGGAAGCTGGGTGTCCAGACCCACCTGCACCTTCGTTGAGCGAGAGACCGGAGAGACTGGCACTGAGTCCGGTGCTGCCCCAAGGTCAGCTGTCCCGGCCCGAGCCAGAAGCCCCTCCTGTGGGGGCGGAAGACCAAGGGGACCATCAGGAGGAAGCTGAGCAGCTGCTGACCTCGTCATCCCCAGATGAAGTGGTGGCAGGCACAGAGGTATCAGGGCCTCTGCCAATAGACCACAGAGCCCATCAAGAGCTACTGCATAAGGTTGCTCATAACTTGGGGTTGCAGGCCGAGTAGATGGTTGAGCAGGGGGACCCCATGGTGGACATTCTGAGCCCAGAAGGTCCATCCAGAATAGTGCTTCCGCTCATGAAGACCATACAGTTGAACTATAAGACTATATGGCAGACCTCGGTCTCGAGCGCTCCAACAGCCAAGGGTGTGAAGCGCAAGTACTTCGCCCCGTCACAGGGGTATGACTTCTTGTTTTGCCACTTAAGCCCATGTTCCTTGGTAATCTCAGTGGTAAATGAGAGAGCCATGGGCAGCAGGCCCCGTCCCCCAAGGCCAAGAAAGCAAAGCGCATAGAACCTGTTTGGCAGAAAGGTATATTCCTCAGGGGGCCTCCAGTTGAGGATTGCTAACCGGCAGGCCACTCTCAACAGGCATAACTTCAACTCCTGGGCGGCAGTGGGGAAGTTTTAAGGACAACATCCCACAGGGTTCCCAGCAGGAGTTCACGGCACTGGTGGACGAAGGCAAGGTCGTAGCGAAGACCTCTCTTCAGGAGTCCTTGGATTCGGTGGATGTGGCAGCCAGGACAGTCGCGTCTGGCGTGGTCATGCAACACTTGACATGGCTTCAGGAGTCAGGTCTGCCACTTGAGGTCCAGAACTCACTCTAGGACCCCCAGCTGCCTCCTCAGTGTCCCTACCAGCTTCATCCTAGGCACGAGCCCTACCGCATGCGAAGCGGGGATGACAGGAGGCGACATAATAATAATAGCTCCAATAGGCCGGGCCAGAGCCAAGGCCAACGTTAAGTCCCAGCCGGGCCCTAAACCAGGCTTTTGAAGGTGCACTCGAGGACAGCGTACCAGACCAACCACCAGATCCGTCCTCTTGTTTCCTGAACCGTCTGTCTCGTTTCTCCTGTGCGTGGTCCAGCATTACATCAGATTGTTTGGGTGTTATGCATGGTGCAAAATGGATACATGCTGCAGTTCTCCCTGCCAAACCCCCCACCCCCTTCCCCATCCCTCTTCAGAGACCCCTCTCAAAAGCATCTCCTGGGAAAGGAGGTTCATACACTCCTAGATGTGGGAGTGGTAGAGATGGTACCGAAAGACCTAAAGGGGAAAGGGTTCTACTCCCAATACTTCCTCATTCCCAAGGCCAAAGGAGACCTTTGACCCATTCTAGACCTACGCGGGCTCAACAAGTTCCTGGTCAAGGCCTGGTTCCGCATCGTCTCTCTGGGCACCATCATCCCTTCCCTGGATCCGGGGGACTGAAACACTGCCCTCAACATGAAGGACACGTACTTTCATATCGCCATCCATCCAGCGCGTCACCGATTCCTGCATTTCACCGTGAACCAGGAACATTACCAGTTCACGGTTCTCTCGTTTGGCCTAGCTGCCACCTCACGAGTGTTCGCAAAATGCATGGCAGTAGTGGCGGCCTTCTTATGGAGGGAGAGAATTCGAGTTTACCCGTACCTCAATGACTGGCTCCTGGCGGGCTGGTCTGAAGAGGGGGTTCAGTCCCACATGCAGGTGGCTCTGAGCCTATTCCCCACACTGGGGCTCCTGGTCAGCGTCCCCAAATCCACCCTCATTCCAACGCAGAGAGTGGAATTCATAGGGGCGGTCCTAGATACGGTACAGGCAAAGGTGAGACTTCCAGTATCACAATTCCTGGCCTTCCAGCAAGCAGTGAACTCCCTGTGCCAGTTTCCTCCTACAATGGCCAGATGCTGCCTGAGGCTGCTGGGCCATATAGCAGCATGTATGCATGTGGTCAAGCACACCAGACTAAAACTCAGGACGCTGCACGCTTGGCTTGCCCGTGTATACCACCCAGGCAGGGGCTCTCTGGACTTGGTAGTGACAGCCCCGGGGGACGTGCTAGACTCCTTGTGGTG
Source organism: Gopherus flavomarginatus (assembly GCF_025201925.1). Taxonomy (NCBI): domain Eukaryota; kingdom Metazoa; phylum Chordata; order Testudines; family Testudinidae; genus Gopherus; species Gopherus flavomarginatus. The sequence continues at coordinate 121,052,269 of NC_066620.1, read as the reverse complement.
GTCGCGATTCCAGACAGTGGTTTGTGAAGGCATCCCCTTTGCTGCACAACAGCCGGACCTGATGCTTGTGATGGACGCATCAGACCTCAGATGGGGTGCTCAACTAGGGGACTCAAGGCTTGTGGTCGGGAGCAGAGCGGTCGCTCCATATCTGTGTGAAGGAGCTCAGGGTGGTTCATTTAGCCTGCCAGACCTTTCATGGCCACTTTGAGTTGTCACAGCGTGACAGTTCTGACGGACAACACGACCGCTATATTTATATAAACAAGCAGGGTGGAGCCTGTTCCTCGCCACTCTGCCACGAGGCTTTCCTCTTCTGGAACTTTTGCATAGTCCACACCATCCACCTCAAGGTGTCCTACCTCCTGGGGATGCGGAACGAACTGGTGGACCACCTCAGCAGGTCGTATCACATGCACGAGTGGATGCTCAGAGCCGACGTCGTGTTTTTGCTCTTCCGCAAGTGAGGGTTTCCCTGGGTAGACCTGTTTGCCACCAAGGGCAATGCTCAATGCCCGCAGTTCTGCTCGTTCCAGGGCCTCAGCCCGGGATCAATAGGAGACGCATTCGCGATCCCGTGGGGAGAGCAATTGAAATACGCCTTTCCCCTACTTCCTCTGGTACACAAAGTCCTGCTCAAGGTGTGCAGGGACAGGGTGATGGTCATCCTCAGCGCCCTGGCCTGGTCCCGTCAGCACTGGTTCACCACGCTCCTGGAGCTGTCGGTGGAAGCCCCGGTAACCCTGCCCCTACACTGGGACCTCATCACGCAGGATGGAGGGTGGCTCCTCCACCTTGACCTGCAATCACTGCATCTGACAGCATGGAAGCTCTGTGGCTGAATGCTCTGGAGACCCAGTGCTCCCTTCCTGTGTAGCAGGTTCTACTTGGTAGTAGGAAGCCCTCTACTGGGGAGACTTACCTGGCCAAGTGGAAAAAGTTCTCATGCCGGTGTGGGCTGTAACAGATTTAGCCATGCCAGGCTCCAGTGCCACCCATTCTAGAGTATCTACTGCATCTCAAGCAGCAGCAGGGGCTGGCCCCATCCTCGATCAGGGTGCATGTGGTGGCCATTTCTGCCTTCCACCCAGGGTTTTCAGGGGCTTGGTGTTCTCCCACCCAATGGTGGGGTGGTTCCTTAAAGGACTGGAGAGGGTGTTCCCTTACTCATGCCCCCTAGTCCCTCCATGGAATCTCAGCTTAGTTCTTTCTAAGCTCATAGGGGTCCCTGTTCGAGCCCCTTGCTACCTGCTCCCTCCTCCACCTTTCCTGGAAGGTGGCTTTCCTGGTGGCCATCACCTCGGCCAGAAGGGTATCTGAGCTGAGGGCACTCACCTGAGGGCCACCATATACAGTGTTTCATAAAGACAAGATGCAGCTCCATCCACACTCCAAGTTCCTCCCAAAGGTGGTCTCACAATTCCATCTAGGCCAGGACATTTGTTGTCTGGTGTTCTTCCCCAAACCCCACGTGGACCCAAGTCACCGCAGCCTGCACACCCTGGATGTCCGTTGAGCGATGGCGTTCTACTTGGAGCGCACCAAGCCCTTTCATAAATCCATGCAGCTGTTCGTGGCCCTGGCTGAGAGGATGAGGCCTCCTGGTGTCAGCGCAACGAATCTCCTGCATTACAGACTGCATTTGAGCGTGTTATGACCTCGCAGGTGTTCCGGCCTTGGTGGTCACGGCCCACTTGACCAGGGCGCAAGTAGCTTCAGTGGCCTTCCTGGCACAAGTCCCAATCCAGGAGATCTGCAGAGCAGCCACCTAGTCATCAGTGCATACCTTCATGACCCACTATGCGGTCAACCAGCAGGCCCGAGAAGACACGGCGGTTGGCGGTGCGGTCCTCTGATCAATTGTTCCGTGACACCTACCCTCCTCCAAAGGTAAGCTTGTAATTCACCTAATGTGGAATGGACGTGAACAAGCACTCAAAAGAAGAAAAAATGGTTACCTACCTTTTCGTAACTGTTGTTCTTCGAGATGTGTTGTTCACATCCATTCCACCCACCCGCCCTCCTACCCCTCTGTTGGAGTCGCCGGCAAGAAGGAACTGTAGGGGGTCAGGCCAGCGGGGATATATATGCACGGCGCAGTGGTGCCACTTAAGTGGGGGTCCCGCTGGCCCGACGGGTGCCGCTAAGGGAAAAGTTTCTGATGCTTGTGCGTGCACACCTAATGTGGAATGGACGTGAACAACACATCTCAAAGAACAACAGTTCCGAAAAGGTAGGTAACCTTTTAAGTGATTACAGGTCATGAGGCATAAAAATTGGTTACAAAGAAATAAAAGGTAAACGCAAACTAATAGCTAACTTATGAAGCTAAATGAATTCAAAGCAAAGGTTTTTTTCACCACATGCTTTCACTGGCTGAACTCCTTTAGTCAGGACCACTCCCTTAGTTCACTGATGCATCCTTTGTCTTTCAAACATTGTTGATGCTGTGAGTGGAGATGAGGGGAAAGAGGTTATTTGTGTCCTCTGTTCCTTCTTTTTATATCTTTTACTCTTTGAGAATCCTCTCTAGCTGGGGTTCAGGTGACAGCCGGTCTGCTTACATGGAAACTCCCATCCGTTCCACTGCCAAAATGTAAATTTCTTCCTCACATCCTTCTTCCTGTTAAAGAATGGCCTCTCAACCTGGTAATAGTTCACTTGGTTATGTTGACACCTGACTGATGTGCTGGCTAACCTTTTGTCTCTGAGGAACTGGTTTGGGCTGTTTTTCTAATTTGGAGCATGTCTCAGCAATGTCATACAGTAAAATCTTTACATACGATGTTGCTGGACACATTTTACCAGGACAATAATATTTAGTAGATTTTGAGTTTTCAAACAGTATCTCACAATGCACAGTTAATACAAAATGTATCATAGTCTTGTAAAAGTGGTGAACAATAGGGTACAGTCTGTCACAAAAGATTAACATACATTTATTCAGATTCTTAATTTTTATATTTTTATTATAAAATGGTGAATGACACATTTCTTTACTAAATTGATTTTTTTACTTGTGACTTGTGTTAAACTATATTTGCATGGTAATTGGAATTCAATTATAAATGCACAGACAGCATTTTAATATTGTTTTTATTTAATAAACTACCGTAACTATGCTGGTTACAGAATAAGAAAGTTTATCAAAATATATGTTAAAGGAATTATTGCATGCAGTTACTGAATTGAACTGATTGTTTCTGGTCACTATCCTTCAAGATTTTAGAACGATTAAATTTCATCCTCTCACAGCTAGTGTTTATTCATAGATTAGAAGAGGGGAAAAAAAGCTTTCCTACTTTTTTCAACTCCCAACTGGTTTCTCACCTTTGAACAAACTGGTTGATTGAACTGAAATGAAGAAAATATTCTCTCTGCACCTGTAGAAGAGGCTACTTCTGGTTTAGCACTACAACAAATTCTGATTCCAGGTGCTTAGCCAGTGATGTCCAAGTTCTACCAGTTCAGTGGTTTGACGTTCTTTGAAACTTCAGTAGCAAAAATGTACTGCTTGTGTACTTTTAAATGTAATTATTTTAATAGATTTCATAAGTTTAGGCCTGAATATAGGTTGTCATAACTTCAAACATTTTAAATATTTTTACTTTTAAAAAATGTACTTAAAAACCATCAATTTTTGTTATTTATCTATATGCTTATCCTTGATTGCTTTGTTTCCTTGTGGTCCTTACTTGTCTATTTGCATCCATCGGCTGTCTCTTGTGTTAGATTGTAAGCTATTTGGGGCAGAGACTGTTGTCTTGTTCTTTGTACAGCACTTCGCACAATGGGCATCCTGATCCATGGGTAGGCATCTAGGTTTTATGGTAATACAAATAATAAACTTTTCTTTTAATAATTAAGTATAATTTCAGAACTCTTCTCTCCCACTCAACACACTCTGTTTTTAAGTCTTTTTTAATTACACAGAAGTGTGAAAAGGACCAGTTCAGTTACTGTTGTAAATGTTTGTGAAACATCTTGTTTTCCCTTCAAACTGCTCAAATTAGTGGCTCTGGTTCTGGAGAAGCTTACGTCATTGTTCTCTTGAATGATGAAATCATTCCCTAAAACCTAATCTAAGTCAGTCTGTATTTCTGGGGTATCTATTTTTAATTTTCCTCCCTTTTCAAAGGTGATCTCTTAAAGATACAACCTAATTTATTGAAATTCACATCTCCATTTGAACTACCATTAATAACAACAAAATACTTGGCAATTACTTTCAAACAGCTGAGACCAGAGCCCCTTTTGTGCTACATGCTATACAAACACATGGACAGAAACTATTCCTGTTTCAAGAGTTCAGTCTATGTTAGCAAGACAAGGTAGTTGTATTGCATGGGTTCTAGTTTAATCCAAATTGGCATCAGTTTGGCAAGTTTTTGGCTGCTCAGTCCTTCCATGCAGTTCAACAAGCTATAAACCAGGGGTCGGCAACCTTTCAGAAGTGGTGTGCCGAGTCTTCTTTTATTCATTCTGATTTAAGGTTTCACATGCCAGTAATACATTTCAACATTTTTAGAAGGTGTCTTTCTAGAAGTGTACAATATATAACTAAACTATTGTATGTAAAAGTATATAAGGTTTTTAAAATGTTTAAGAAGCTTCATTTAAAATTAAAATGCAGAGCCCCTCGGACCGGAGGCCAGGACCCGGACAGTATGAGTGCTTCTGAAAATCAGCTCACATGCTGCCTTTGGCACGTGTGCCGCAGGTTGCATACCTCTGCTGTAAACTAAAAAATACAAACCTAAAAAGAACAACCCATACAGGGTAACTATGTTCCTATGGCTTCTACTCCACACAGCTCTTTTCACCCAGTCCTGTGAGAGCCACACCATTTCTTTTAGGTATTGTTTTGGAAACAGGCTTACATGCTCTTAGGAATTGGTCCTGCATCATGAAAGTCAGTGGGAGCACTACTATTGACTTCAAAGGGCAAAGGATCAGACCGTAAATAAGCTAGCTATCAGTTGGTAACGTCTCTTTGAGCTGCTGTTACTGACTGTTAACTGAGATCCCATTTTTGGATCTGGGCCTAACTCCATAGATCTCAAGAATTATAGATGCTTTGGTGGGACATCTTCCTAGGGATGGTAGTGGGATGGATGTAGTAGGACTCCTAGAGCCTCCCCAGGAGATACTAAAAGTACTGAATATATATGCCCATTGTTCTGTTCTAATCCTGATAGGTCTTAAAATTAGAACTGGTAAAAGATGCAAGCTCACTTTGAAAGCTGAGATACACAAAGGTAGATTGTGGCGTGTAAAAGTGGTTAGAGTGCAGGAAGAGCAACAGATTGGCTTATCACTAATGGCTTCTCACTGGAGTTGAAGGATATCATTACAAAGGGGAACTCCAGTAAAACTTCCAAAAATCAATTTTATTTCAGCAGTACCTATGAGGTTAGATTATTTTAAGGTGGTTTTGGATAGCCAGGATGATTATGAAATAAAATAAATAGTTTTAATTTTTTTAATGATTTGTTTTTCAGCTGGAAAATTACTCATTGCACCTTTAATACTGGTATTGGGACTGGCACTGGGAGCTATAGCTGTTGTAATAGGTAAGAACTCATGCAGTATGACTATTCTGCTAAAAAATGGAATTTCTAAGTCTAAGTAGTCAGTAATCTTGAATCTGATAGTATAATTCAGTTGAAGCTTAGTGATCATACCGAAGGGTTAACACAAAACTAGGAATCAGAAGCTGCAGATCTGGGTTCTAATCCTGATTTTTGCCACTGACGTGACACGTGATCTTGAGCAATTCGTTCAGTCTCTCAGTAATGCCATTTTTAGAGATGGATAAATGGAGGCACAAATATCTACCTACCTACCTCACAGGGGTGTTTTGTGTGACTGATGTTTGTAAAGCACTTTGCATTTTAATAATGCTTTCTATATGACAATATCAATGCATTATAATTATTTTTTTCTGTACAGGATTGATGCCAACTAGCTATTTAAAAAGAACAAATTATTTTCAGTGAGTCAGTACTTCGGGCTTGTATACACTAGAACGTTTTGCCACCTGAACTATATGAGTATAGTTACAGTAACAAAGCCTCCATTAGTGTGGATGTAGTTATGCCAGTATGAAAGTGTGTATACCAATACATCTTAATCCTGGGTCAGAAAGCAAAATAAGCTGTATACTGATATAAGGCACCTTTATTCTGATATAACTGTGGCCATGCCTACACTAGAAGTGCTTTGGTGCTTGGTGTTTTTGTTTTGACCTTTTTTGTGACATTTCTATGCTTGCAGAAGCCCTAGTGTCAGTGCATTAATACTGACATAAAAATGCTTTTGCCTGTAAAGCTTATTTTGCTCACCAAGCTATACTGGTGAAAGCACTTTTTCTGCACTAATCGGGGTTTGTATAGCAATATACTGGTATAGGTATAGTGGCAGAACTTCTAAGTGTAAAACTAGGCCTTAGCTATGATCAGATCACTGAGATGATCCTGCAGAGTAATGTGTATGCGGTTTAGAAGAGACATGTTGATTATATATAGTTAATCTCTGAAATTGAAGTAATTATAGCAACGTCTGATACCAACGCTGCTGTAAAAGTAATCTTAATGGGGTAGTTGTAAACCACTCTACACCAGTAATTTCACCATCTGTATTTGACAGTTCATTATTAAATACTGAGCCTGGAGTAATGACTTCAGTAGGTTTTCTTGATGGTATGATAGAGCAACAGTTTCTGACAGGGCCGGCTCCATGCACCAGCCAAGTAAGCTCGTGCTTGGGGCAGCATTCCGCCCAATCCTAAGGTGGCACGGCCTTTTTCTTTTCTTTCCTTTTCCTTTTTGTTCGCCACTCTGGCTGCCTTGTAGGGGGAGGCGGTGCGGAGGAGGGGAGCGCCCTGCCTGGCAGCCTGGGTCCTTCCCTCCCCATTGACCAGAGTGGTGCAGAGCCCTCCCAGCAGGTGGCGTGGCGAGAGAGGTCAAGTGGTGAGCACCCTGGCTGAAGAAAGCCCTGGCCGCGCCCCTTCTCTCTCTCTCTCTCTCCCCCCTGCTAGCTGGGGCATGCACTCCACTGCCCGGGGCACGTCTGCAGCTCGGAGTCCCACTAGCCGAAAGTTTGCACCCTGGCTCCGGCTGCCCCACAGGTTGTGTGTGGTTTTTTTTTTTTTTCCGCTTCGCCACTTCAGCCGCCCCGCAGGTTTGTGTTTTTTTGTTGTTGTTTGTTTTTGTTGCTTGGGGTGGCAAAAAAGCCAGAGCCGGCCCTAGTCTCTGAAAAGCACATCTTTTCTAAGAAGCCTGTATGGACTACTCTTTCAATTTGGATTGAAAAGTACCTCTTCTAACAAACTGTTCTTTTTCACTTAAAAAACACAATCAGGTTTATTAAACAGTCTGCTTTTTACAGAAAGACTTTAAGATAAACTCAAATCTTGCTTAGGCTAGGATCAAAAGTGTAATATTGGCACACATTTGCTGATGTGAAGACAAGACATGCTGCCTTCAACACATACTAAACTGATTGATTGAATTAAAGCCTAGTGAGGAACCTGGTCTTCAACTTGACCAATTTAGAATGTCTTAAGGCAAAATATCAATGTGTTGGAACATGTTGGATAACACAGGCAAACACTACACTTTTTTAAATCCTAGTCTAGACAAGGCATGAAAAGCACTCCAAGTAATATTTGTATTTCCGTAGCACCTTCTCTCTGACTAACTCAAAGTGCTTTATAAATATTAATGAACTACATCCCTTAGAAGAGAAGAAAGGGCTATTGCCCTCATTCAGCTGAAAGGTGTTGCTGTTTCTCCTCCACTTTTCAAATTAATGGTGTCACTGGAAAGCCAGTGAACTGCAGATGTTTTGTGCACTCATTGTGTCTTGATGCAGACAGCTGGTGATCCAGAGACCATACTTTTTCCATAGGGAAAATGAAAACATTGTATTTTAAACTTAATTAACCAGGAAGCAAATCAATAAGTTTTCCATTAAAATACCTTTCCACCTAATGTTCAGGAAAGTGAAGTTACTAATAGAGGAAGACATGTAATACTTGAAATCTACATTCCATCAAAAAAAGGCAGGGACCAGGGGAAAAAACAGCTGTAAGCAGAGGGTAAAAACTAATTGATTTTTTTACTCAGCCAATACAAACAGTCCTAATATCTGTGCAAAGCAGCTTGTATTTAGCTGTGACGCTTGGAGTACCTTTCCTAGACCTGAAGAAGAGCTCTGTGGAGCTTGAAAACTTCTCTCTCACAAACAGAAGTTGGCCCAATAAGATATTACCTCATACAGCTTGTCTCTCTAATATCCTGGGACCAACATGGCTCTAGGAACACTGCATACAACCACTTAATATAATATAAATCACAATATCCTTGTGGCCCAAGACATTACTTTCATGTTGCATGGTAGTTCAGGTTATATCATCCATGTAAGGTTTTCTATAGTCAGAAATTGGGATTCTGGAAAGTGAGCAAATAGAAAAGAAAACTGAACTGAAAGTAATTAACAATGAGTGTAACTTAGTGTTAGGGGTTTTAGATTTACATTTGTATGAAAACTGATTTATTAACTTAGTTGTGAATTTAAAAGTATGTAAGTTTTTAAAATATTCTCTTTAAATCTATGATGGAATTCTCATGTCTTGTATAATCAACACTATGGAATAGACATTTATTTTTGTTCCTGAGAGATAGGGGCATTAGCAGGAATTGTATCATGTAAATTACAAAATAAACACTGTGTTTTATCATTGAGCCAGTAGTTATGCAAGTAAATTAAAAGTGAACCATAAATTGAATGGCATCCTTCTTTTATACCACAGGATTTTTATGCCAGATAAAATCAGAGGGTTAAGGTTTCTTTGAATAAATCTGAAAGTATTTTAGAAGACTTCCTGATGATTTATAATTTCACCGCAAAAAACTTTAATGTGGAGTTAAGATTGCCAGGGTTCAACAGTTCTGTACTATTTGTGTCCTTTGAGGTATTGTGAGAGTTTAAACTGCAATTTCCGAAGTATAATATAAGTTTTAAACCCAAAATTAATGAAAGATAGAGAAATGTTAGTGTAGTTACCAAAAAGAGACTATTTCAGTTCAGTATTTTCTGTGCTAGTCTAAATGTCTTAACCATTTAAGTTTCACAGGAGTTTGTGGAGCAATATTTGGATACTAGGTGGTGTATGTGAGTGAGGAGATGCACACATATTGAGAAATTACAATTTACTATTTATAACTATATAGTATTTTCTTTTAATTTTGTGTGTTCTTTTTTGGCAGGTTTATTTGTGTTTCCTATCTATTGCCTTTGTAAAAAGCAGAGGAAAAGGTCACGGACAGGTATGCCCTGGTAAGAATGGACCTTACTCACCTGAACTGAGCTGGCCATGTAAGGGCTACACAAAAAATGTGCAACAGAGCAATATAGTACTGGTTAGCAGCTTTGAAGCCACAGTCCTGGAAGAAAAATGGGAACTTTCTGCCATATTCCCTCCACACAGTACACTACTGCTGGCCAGAATGCCTCCTACTCTGGTGCACTCCAAACAAAATGGCCCCCCTAACTGCTGCTTTTTCAATGTGTGTTTTATTTTAATTTTAAAGTTTTAGGTCTAAGTTTCTTTCGTAGACAATCAGAGTCTGCATTGTAGCCACAACTCTACTGATTGTCCTGTGAAGAAAGCATTTCATTGGTAACATGTTTTCCATTTAGCTTCTGTATAGGCCTTTCAGAGGAAATACCTAAAGGTGTTTGAACTTTTACTGTACACTGAATAGCCTTGTCTGGTTTCAGAGTCTAATTCTGTAAATATTTTTCATCACACAGTGTTCTGTCTCACATACCAATATCTAAAATCAGATGCTGGAAGATGACTGCTGTTTGTGTTGTCTGCCAATTTTACCAGCGGATTAGGGAGTTTAATCACCTATGTGGCAGGGGTTGCC
>NC_066620.1:120703979-120742131 GCF_025201925.1 Gopherus flavomarginatus | reverse complement strand
GCTTGAGTATCTGTGTGAATTGAGTAAAATGTGTGCAAGTGTTTATGTTTAATGTCTGACAAATAATAAAATAGCACAAGTGTCTCTCTCTCTCTCTCTCAGAGAGAACTATTGTCCCCTCTTTTGGGAGGCCAGGATAAATTTAGACTCCAGGACAGGGACTGAGGCTAAATTACCTTTTCCAGGTAACGTCTACAGTGTCAGATGGGGACAAAGCGCATATTCCACTGGCACTTCTGCTGGAACAGGAGCCCAGCCACTCACGCCCCACTGCTCTCCCAGCTACCATGTGGCTCCTGAATGAACAGAAAGATGTCAGAGGGTCAAGGGGAAGGTATCATCAATGCCATTTAATCCCATCCCCCTTCCAGGCAGAGATGAGGAGGGTTCCTTCTACCATGCAAAGGTTGGGACAGCTGAGGTGGGTGAAATTATTCAACCCTGTGCATGGACTTCAGTATTTATCCCATATTAAATCAACCTGGGCTCACATTGAAATTCAGATCTGCTTCCGACTTTTGCAAACAGACAAAGTGATAGGTGGCTTTGGATCCAAGGCTTTGGTTTGGGCCCAATCTCTAATATTAAAGGAAAAACAATAAAAGTTAAAAATCAGAAGTAAGCAGAGCAGACAGCACAGCTGGGAGCGACTCCCAGGGCAATGGCACAACCATTTGGCCAGGCCAAACCTGAGTGGCACTGCAACCCCATGCACCAGGTCGCAACACCAGTCAGTAAAATTTGGCTCAGCTGCCACTTACTGAAATGTAGTGGAGAAGCAGGGAGGTCAAATTTAAGTGAGTGGTGTTGTAACCTGGTGGGTGGGGTCACAAGTGGTTCTATGACCCCATGTGCCAGGTCGCAATGCCACTCACTCAGATTTGGAGTGTAGGATTTCAACGGCCAGGGGTTTCAGGCTGTTGGTGGGGGAGGTACCTCAGAAAGGAAAAGGAGGATCAAGCGGGAAAAAGAGGGGCAAATCCATGTCCCCCTACTTTAAATGTGCTCCACAGCTCCAAATTATGAATTATAAGGAAAAAATAAAAATAGATTCCAGAATCCATTAGGCCGATCTGGACCCACTCACCTTCCAACCTAATCCAGTCCTGCTCAGTTAAAGAGTCTTGTCAGTTTGACTGGCCTGTACACAATATTACAACACCCAAAAACTGGGATAAAAAGATTATTAAAGTTGCAAAGTAAAGCACTCAAAAGGTAAATGCCATAATTAGGATTTCCTTAGTTTTTTGTGTATAAGTCGCAGATAAGATGAGTGAGCAAAGCTATAACAGTTCTAGATCTGCTGCATACAAACATCCAATATACAGTGTATTAATTAATATCTGCACTTCTGGGATAGTTACACTGATAAAGAAAATGATGTGATGTACATATACAGTGCTTGGTTCATTCATAACTATAATTTGTATTATGGTACAAAAGAACTGCCATACAGGGTCAGACATATGGCCTATCTAGCCCAGTATTCTGTCTTCTGACAGTGACTGGTGCCAGATGCCTTAGATGGAGTAAACAGACCAAGGTAACTGAGTTAGGGTGACCAGATGTCCCGATTTTATAGGGACAGTCCCGATATTGGGGTCTTTTTCTTATATAGGCTCCTATTACCCTCTACCCTCATCCTGATTTTTCACATTTGCTGTCTGGTCACCCTACACTGAGTGATCCCCGCTGTGTAGTCAAAGGTTTTAGGGGACACCCAAAGCATGGGACTGCATCCCTGACAATCTTGGCTCATAGCCATTGATGGACCTATTCTCCAGGAATTTATCTAGTTCTTTTTTTGAACCCAGTTATATTTTTGGCCTTCACAACCTCCCCTGGCAATGAGTTCCACAGGTTGACTGTGCATTGTGTGAAGAAGTAGTTATTTTTGTTTTAAACATGCTGCCTATTAATTTCACTGGTGACCCCCTCGTTCCTGTGTTATAGGGGAGGGAGGTAAATACAAACTTCTCTCTTCACTTTCTCCACACCATTCATGATTTTATAGAACACCCTCCTTAGCTGTCTCTTTTCTAATGTGAACAGTCTCAGTCTTTTTAATCTTTCCTCAGATGCAGGGCCATAGCAACAAAGAACGTGGCCCCCTCCGAACATATGTCCGGGGCCCCTTACAATGCAGAAACTGGAATGCGGTATTTATTTTATACAATATACAGGGTTCATATTATGTATACATAGGCCTACAGTGTACATGTATTCTGTATTTACGCAAAGCGCTTCCTTCGAGCCTTGTTCTCTGCAAATTGGTTAATCAATGCGTCATAGTCCAGAGATCTGGCAATCTTGTTTTCGATGGAGAACTGCAAGCGCAGAAAGTCTGTCAGCTGTCATGGTTGAGCGCAGGATATTCCTGATCAGTTTCATTCTGCTCTCTCTTTCTCGATGACATAAATAAAACAATTCAATTCCATTATGAGTTCGTTGGCATCAATGTCTCCCATTTTTCTTTCAAAATTTTTGCTGTGATTCTCCAGTTCATTTTCTCTGTGACACTGCTTCAGGCTGTTAGCGTTGTACAGAAATCCAAACAACTTATACCACTCCATGAGTTGGTCAAATCGCGACGAAACAGAAGATATGGCCTGATCAGTGAGAACAAGAAAGAACTGCGATTTGAATTTTTCTTCAGCAGAAAGACGACTCGAATCATCAGCACATTCGTAATCAAACATTCTCTTCTTACGTTGCACCCTGGTTTCTGGAAACACCTGCTCAATATCCATATGCTCTGCTATTTCACGTGCATTTGTGACCACAGAGTTATATCCTGTATTTCGATAGTCTTCCAAAAACTTCATTGTAGCACTGACTTCTGCCTGCAGTACGTCAAATGACACATCTGGTGACTGAATTAATTTGCTGGTTTTATTGACGTGAAATAGTATATCGTACCTCGTGTACACAGTCTGAACAAAAGGCCACGTAATAACATGGTCTAAAAGTGCACCGGCTTCTGTTGCTGTATTGCCATCTTTCTTTTCGAGCGCATATTCTCGCAAAGATGACAAAGCATTGCACAATTCTTCAAGGTGATAACGCAATGGCTTCACAGCATCAATTCTCGACTCCCAATGAGTGTCCGATAACCTTTTAACAGATATTGGCATATGTTCTTGAAGTATATCCCAACGTGAAGGTGAAGAAGAAAAGATAACGTATATTCTGTTAATCAGACCAAAAAAGTCAACGGCATATTTCGATGACTTTGCCACATCTGAGATCACAAGATTCCAAGTGTGAGCTCCACATGGTACATACAAGGCATGGTCATTTATTTCTAGCATGCAGGCTTGAACTCCTTTATTCTTTCCTCTCATATTTGCGCCGTTATCATAAGCTTGGCCTCTCATGTCAGCAATGTCTATTCTTAAGTTGTTTGCCTTTTCAAGAAACACTTCCAATAAGCCCTCGCCAGTTGTATCATGAACATTAAGAAAACCAACAAACGCTTCACGAATATTGACACCATCTTCACCGTTGCATTCAACAAAGCGTAACACCACAGACATCTGTTCTTCATGTGACACGTCGGGAGTACAGTCTAAAATAACTGAATAATATTTTGCTTTTTTAAGCTGTGCTATATTGGCCTCTTGAATGTTACTGGCAACAAGTTGAATCAGCTCGTTTTGGATCTGTGGACTGAGGTACTGAACATGTGTCTCTGCCTTGTTAATCCTCTGTAAAAGTTCGCTGAGGACAGTATCATACTTTGCAAGCAATTCAAACAGTCCCAAAAAGTTGCCATTCGAAGGATCACCGAGCTTGTCATTACTTCCTCGAAATGCCAAGTTTCTTTTGGACAAGAAAATAACGACATCAACCATGCGTTTGACAACATTTCTCCAGAAATCTCTTTCTTTCAGAAAAGCCTGCAATTCGAGTTGGTCAATAGATGTACGGTTTACTATGCCTGACCGAAGGTCAAACCATTTCACCATACAGTCTTGATGACCTTTGCCTGTTTCATGCTGCTGAAGTCTTTTTGACAGTGCTTTCCAAGCAGATGTTCCACGACGTAGCAGTATGTCGCCAGAGCCAAATAATTTACAACAAAAACAAAAAATGGCATCTTTCTGAACTGAGTACATTAAGACCATGAACGTCTTATTTTCTTGCCATTTGCCATGGTTCGATAGAAATGAGTACTTGTGAACCTCCGTCTTTCCTCGTTAAATGGAAATTCGTAACTTTCATTCTGCTGCAGTGGGCCACGTGCAACAATGTCACACACTTGCCTGTCCGATATTATAGACGGCCAATTTCCTGGATCATTAGTCAGTGGTTCAGATTCAGATACTTCTTTCCCGCAGCAGCTGGAATATCTGTCACAGTTTGTTTGGTAGAACAACTGGCTTCACCTTTGACCTCACTTGAAGCACTTCCGGATACGATTCGTCGCTGCTAGCGCTGTCCGTTTCATGTGCCTGTACCTGTACGTTGGATTGCAGTGCAAAATACGTTGACAACTTTGGAATTTTCTCAAGTTCCTTCTTGGCATCTTTTGCTGCCTTTCATTTACTAGCTCCGCTCTTATACATTCTCTTAGACATCACAAAGCACACTTCTGCGTTGGAAACGATAAAAAACTAAACAACTAAATTAATAACATTTATCCGCCGACCGCCATTATGAACGCAAATACACATTATTTGAATGGGTCCAACTAAAATTCGAAACTGACCGACGGACAACTGATGTAGCCAATAGCATTATGATGTATCATAATGACTTCATGGTTTTGTCAGTAAAACCGACATGGATTGTGCAATAGCGTAAATAAATGTCACTTACCTAGTTATACTTAACTTTTTTTTTTTGCCACTTTTAGGGGCCCCCTTCCTTGCGGGGCCCCCTCCGGTCGGAGGGCGCTTGCTACACCTCTGCTCAGATGGAAGCTGTTCTATAACCACTAATCATTTTTGTTGCCCTTCTCTGTACCTTTTCCTTTTCTTAAAAAAAAAAATTAATAAGTTTTTTTAGAGAAGAGGCAACCAGGACTGGATGCAGTATTCAAGGTGAGGAGGCGGCTATGGAACTTGAGGAGGAAGGAGGGCGGTTAAACGGGCTGCAGTGGCAGTCTCTCCAGCTGATGTTCCTGAACCTCCACCAGATGCCACATCATGTCCGTTTGTTCCTGCAGTAGCTCCAGTGTTGCATCCTGCCTCCTCTGATCTTCCTGCCACCACCTCTCCTCACATTCACTGGACGCTTTCCTGTCCTGTGCTATTGTGTCCTTCCACACTTTCTGCTGAGCTCTTTCAGTGCAGGTGGCCTGCATGAGCTCAGAGAACATTTCATCGCGCGTGTGTTTTTTTCACCGCCTTATCTGAGATAGCCTTCGGGATGGAGGAGGGAGGCTTGAAACATTTGCAGCTGTAGGAGGAAAAAAGGGAGAGAAGATACATTTTATAGAACAATGGGTACACTCTTTCATAGTGAACAACACTATTCACATTACATAGCACGTGTGATTTCAGTACAAGGTCTTTTTTGCATCTTATACTGAGTGCCTGCAGTCTTAATAGCCTTAATAGCAGTCTTAATAGTATATACTTGAAATACCGGCATGATGGTTCACTTTTTGACCTCCGTCGCCTGAATGCAAAGACTAAGACAGTGCAGAAACTCCTTCTTGAGGCACTCTTTGCTGACGACTGTGCCCTCATGGCTCACACTGAAAATGATCTTCAGCACATTGTCAACAAGTTTGCTGAGGCTTCGCAACTTTTCGAACTAACTATCAGCCTTGGAAAGACAGAAGTTCTCCATCAACCTGCACCTGGATCAAATGTTTCTGTCCTGAGTATCTCCATTGATGGCACTCAGCTGAAAGTAGTGGAGAACTTTAAATATCTGGGTAGTGTCATATCCAGTGATGGCTCACTGGATAATGAGATCAATGCACGAATATCCAAAGCAAGCCAGGCACTTGGCTATCTGCGTGTCAAGGTTTTAAATCACCACAACATCTGGATGTCAACAAAACTGCTTGTGTTCAGAGCTGTTGTTCTTTCGTCTCTTTTGTACAGGTATGAAACATGGACACTATATAGGTGTCACATCAAGCAGCTTGAAGCATTCCACATGCGCTGCCTCCGCAACATCATGAAGATCCACTGGCAAGACAAAGTGCCCAATCTCGAGGTCCTCGAGAGAGCCCAAATGACAAGCATTGAAATGATGATCATGAAGTCACAGCTACGTTGGACTGGTCATGTCAGCCGCATGGATGCCAACAGAATCCCCCGCCAGCTTCTGTATGGTGAGCTCTCCCAGGGCATCCGGCATATAGGTCGTCCACAGAAATGTTACAAGGACACCATCAAAGCCAATCTGCAGTATAGCAGTATCAAACCTAGGGACCTTGAGGACACCGCCAGTGACAGAACACAGTGGCGTGCAACGGTCAGAAATACCTGCATCGCCTTTGAGGAAGACCGCTGCCGGTGTCTACATGAGGCACGCGAACGATGTCACAGAGCATCAGCAGCGCACAATCCACTGACCGCGAACGTCCCATGCACCATCTGCAGCAAAATATGCACTTCTAGAATTGGCTTGTACAGTCATCAGTGAGCACACCATGAGACCAACAATAGATGAGCTGCACAGATTTGTCATCATCAGATCGATGGACTACCAAGAAAATACTGAGTGCCTGTGGCTTTGGTGTTAGAGATCAAACACGCTGGGCAACAGAATTCGGCTTGCAGGTGGCCATGGTAAGCCATAGTATTTTGGCTTCTGCAACCTTCATAACAGCAGCACCCTCCTTTCCCATACCAAGCAAAGCTCGTTGAGTTGTCCATTTAGGGCTGCGGTTTTCATGTTAATGTGCAGCAGCAGAAACCAAACTAACCCTCCCCCTCCTTTTCTCTGGGATGACCGCTTTAACCCTCCCCACACCACACCGCATGGCTGGTATCAGGGAAGATCCCTGCTAGCCAAACATGAACGTTTCAGCTTGGCTAACTGTGAGGAGGATTTCTTTTCAGCACAGGCAAACAGCCCAGTAGGAATGGCCACTTATGTCCCCATAATTAAATTCCCGTATTTCAACCAGGTTACCATGAACGATATCTCTCTCCTGAGGAGTGAAAGAACGGATGTTGCTTGAATGCCAGTAAACACTGAGACCATACGCTGCCTGGCTTTGTCATGCAATGATACCAGATTACTTGCTACTAGCATGGTGTGGTAAAGTGTCCCACCATGGAGGACGGAATAAGGCTGTGCTGTCCAGAAACCTACTGCAAAGGTTTTTGGAGTACCTCCAGGAGAGCTTCACGGAGATGTCCCTGGAGGATTTCCGCTCCATCCCCAGACACGTTAACAGACTTTTCCAGTAGTTGTACTGGCCATGAATGCATCCCAAGTCCTCAGGGTAAATCAATCATTAAAAAATGCTTGCTTTTAAACCATGTTTTATATTTACAAAAGGTACACTCACCAGAGGTCCCTTCTACAGCTCCATGGTCTGGGACACCACTTTAGGAGGGTATTTCAGTCAGGGTGAGAAAAAGATCCTGGGTGTCGAGGAGAATGATGTGCTGTGTGCTCTCCTCAACCTCCTCCTCCTCCTCATCATCATCATCCACAAAATCCTCAGGCATGGCGACAGAGTACCCCATCATCGGAGTCCACAGTCATGGGTGGGGTAGTGGTGGCGGCTTCCCCCAAAATTGCCTGCAGCTCAGTGTAGAAGCGGGATGTCTGTGGCTCTGCACCGGCCTGTCCATTTGCTTCTTTGGTTTTCTGGTATGCTTGTCTCAGCTCCTTAAAATTTCACACAGCACTGTGTCGAGTCCCTGTTGTGGCCTCCATCCATCATGGCCTTGGAGATTTTTTTCAAAATGTTTTGGCATTCTGTCTTTGGAATGGAGTTCTGATAGCATGGATTCATCTCCCCATACAGCGATCAGATCCAGTACCTCCCGTATGATCCATGCTGGAGCTCTTTTTCGATTCTGGGACTGCATGGTCACCTGTGCTGATCAGCTCTCCATGCTGGGCAAACAGGAAATGAAATTCAAAAGTTTGCGGGGCTTTTCCTGTCTACTTGGCCAGTGTGTCCGAGTTCAGATTGCTCTCCAGAGCTGTCACAATGGTGCACTGTAGGATAGCTCCTGGAGGCCAATACTGTCGAATTGCGGCCACACTAACTAATTCGAACCATTAAAGTCAATTTCAGCGGTACTCCCCTCATCAAGGCGTACAGAAATCGATTTTAAGAGCCCTTTATGTCGACAAAAATGGCTTCGTTGTGTGGACGGGTGCAAGGTTAATTCGATTTAACGCTGCTAAATTCGACCTAAACTCGGCCTTAGAGACTAACAAATTTATTTGAGCATAAGCTTTCATGAGCTAAAACCCAATTCATTGGATGCATGCAGTGGAAAATACAGTAGGATGATACATATACACAGAGGACATGAAAAAATGGGTGCTGCCATACTAACTATAACGAGAGTAATCAGTTAAGGTGGGCTATTATCAGCAAGAGTAAAAAAAAAAGCTTTTGTAGTGATAATCAGGATGGCCCATTTCCAACAACTGACAAGAAGGTGTGAGTAACATAGGTGGGGGGAAATAATTAGCAGTTCTGCAATTTCATATCTGAATTCCTTCAGAATTCTTGTGTGAATACTGTTGGGTTCTAGTGACGCAATACTGTTTAATTTATCAGTTTATTCCAAAAATCTCTTCTATTGAAACCTCTATCTGGGACAGTTCCCCAGATTTGTCACATAAAAAGATGGCTCAGAGGTGGGAATTCCCCTCACATTCCCTGCAGTAAAGATTAATGCAAAGAATTCATTTAGCTTCTCCGCAACGGCCTGTCTGTCTTGAGGGCTCCTGTAATACCTTGGTCATCCAGCAGCTCCACTGATTATTTTGCAGTCTTCCAGCTTCTGATGTACTTTAAAAAGTTTTGCTGTTAGCTTTTGTGCCCTTAGCTACTTGTGCCTCAAACTTATTTTTGGCCTGCCTTGTTCTACTTTTACATTTGACTTGCCAGAGTTTATGCTCCTATTTTCCTCATTAGGATTTGACTTCCAGTTTTGTGACTTTATCCACCTCTTGTATTCTGCTGCTTAGCCATGGTGGCCTTTTTTTTTTTTTTTTTGATTGTCTTCTTGCCTTTTTTTTTTTAAATGTGGGGTATACATTTAGTTTGAGCCTTTATTATGCTGTTTTTAAAAAGTCTTCATATAGTTTGCAGGAATTGCATCTTTGTGATTATTCCTTTTAATATCCATTTAACTCGTCGTGTAATTTCCCTCTTTGAAGATAAATTCTGCTATGGTGGATCTCTTTGGCACTTTTCCCCCTATAAAGATGTTACATTTAAATTACATTAAGGTTGCTCTTAAAGAGCCATTCAGCAATATTCACGTCTTGGACCAGATTCTGTGCTCTACTTAGGACTAAATCAAAAATTGTCTCTCCCCTTGTGGGTTTCAGGACAAGCTTCTCCAAAAAGCTGTCATTACTGGCATCTAGAAATTTTATCTCTGCATCCCTTTTTGAGCTGATATATAACCAATAAATAGGACGGTAGTTGAAGTCACCTATTATTATTATTGCATTTTATACCTTTATAGCCTCTCTAATCTCCCTGAGCATTTCACAATCACAAGTCACCATCCCAGTCTGGTGATCAGAAGTATATTCTTACTGGTATAATCTTATTGTTTAAGCATAAAATCTCTATGGATCAAAATTCCATGGTACAGTTTGATTAATTTAAGATTTTCACTTGGACTCTATGCTTTCCTTTCCCATAGTGCCACTCCCCCACAGCACAACTTGCTCTGTCATTCCTGAATATTTTGTACCCCAGTGTTACTGCATCCCATTCACTAGCCTCATCCCTGATGCCTATCATATCAATATAATCATTTAATGCCAGGCACTCTAGTTCACCTGTCTTAGTATTTATACTGCAAGTATTTGTACATTTTTGCCAATATTCATTTATTCTTTTAAAAATGGGACTGTTTTATCATTCTTCACTAGCGCCTACCTGTAGTTTACCAACTTCTTTCCTGTTCTCTTTACTAGCATATAGAGTTCCTCCCTCAATAAATTGACCCCCATGGGCTACATCTGCCCAAACTGTGTGCTTCTCTGCACCGGTCAGCTTTCCCCCAGCCCTTAGTTTAAAAACTCCTCTATGTCCTGTTTAATTTTACATGCAAGCAGTCTGCTTCCTTTTCAGTTTAGATGGAGACCATCCTTTCTGTATAGGTGCCTCCTTTCCCAAAAGGTTCCCCAGTTCCTACTAAACCTAAGAACTTCCTCCCCTACACATTTTGTCTCATCAACACATTGAGACCCTGCAGTTCTGCCTGTCTTCCTGACCTTGAATGTGGAACTGGAAGCATTTCAGAGAAGCACCTTGAGGTCCCTACTGAGATAAAGGCCCCATTCTACCAGGCACTGTACACACACATAGTAGGAGTCAGTCGTTCCTCAAAGGGCTCACAGTCTAATCAGAAAGAGTGGGAGAAAGGAAGTATTATCCTCCTCAATTTACACATGGGGCACTGACATTTAGTGACTTGCCCAAGGTCATACAGAAAGTCTGTGGCTGAGCCAGGATCTGAACCTAGATCTCCTGAGTTCCAGTCCAGTGTTTTAACCTTCTTCCTCCCATTTACAAAATTTTTATTTCTTTAAAATTTTAAAGCTAAAGCATACATTCTCTGTAGTGACTATTTATATGATTCATCTTTGAAACTGCAAGCCCTTCCTTGTACAAGTAGTCACCACTGATTTTAGTGGGACATGAGTATGGTCAATTATGCAAATAATGTTTTGCAGGACCAAGCCCCCAAATGTGACAACACAAACTGTTTGAATGTAAAGAAAGCCTTGTAAAAATTTTTAAAAGTGTGAAAAAAGCAGCTGATGTGGTGTGTCCACTGTATATAATCCCACTTGTATCATTTCATTGTTTCCTTGTGCTCCTCCTGACTGACTGCCTGTTGTCTCATACAGCTTGTACGCTTTTTGGAGCAGGGATGGCTTTTTTATATCTCTGTAGAATGCCTAGCACAATGGAACCCTGGTCTCAAGATGCAACTGCAATATAAATAATAAAAATGCATGTTCTCTGCACATTCTGACAACCTATGGATGTGCATAGAATTAAAGTAATGCAGTACCATGCCTCAGTTCTGGAGTCCAAATCATTCAGGTCCTCAGAAAAAAGACTGAATAATATTTGTGTGTTTGTCTTACCTGACTTATATATTCATACACAATGGCTGAATAAGAGCTCTGTGAAAGCTTGTCTCTCTCACCAACAGAAGATGGTTCAATAAAAGATATTACCTCTCCCATCGTGTCTCTAGTATCCTGGGACCAGCACAGCTACAACAATGTATACATATTCATACACACAGAACTAGTGATTAGGGTAGGGATAAAAATAGAATCTGGATCTAAACTGTGCTCAATTTTGCAAACTCATAACCTAACTGATGTTGCAAAACCAAACCTTAATTGCTTCAGTTTGTCAGAAAGTGGAGACACTAAAAAACTTATCTGAACCCAAACTTTGATTGTTTGGCTTAAATTGTAACATTTTGTTTACAAAATCTCACACCTGATCAGCTAAGTCTGCAAAACCAAAAATTGGCTCCTCACTCCATCTTCACAAAAAAAAAAAAAGTGGCTAAAAAGATTTACATCAAGCTTTCCTGAAAAATCCACTTTTGGGCTGAAAATCCCAGTTGAAAGGTTAGTTTCCCCCTGTCTCTGAAGTTATATGCATCTAAAAACATGAATTTATTGTACAAAATTCCTTAGCCATAACTCCAGTCCTGTAATAATGACACTATAATAATGTAGAGACCAGATTAAATTTTCAAAACTTTTAAAGAACTTTTAAAATGATATAACTATTTCAGTGTAGTGAATTAAGTTACTCTAGATTTACACAAGCATAATTGAGAGCAGTTGTTAAAACTGAATAAGATCTTATTATGCTTTAACCTCTAAATAACTGTTTACTAGCTTAAGTTATTTTAGCCAGTGTTTTTATGGAGGTCATTTACTATAGATATCAGTTCTTACATACGAGTTCAAATATGATACCACTTGACGTGATTTCTAAAAAAAAAAAACCCTAATGCCAGATCAAAGGAATTTAGTCACTGTACAATTATTAATATTGACATCAGTACATATATTGCAGCAATGGAATGTTCCTTTCAAATTGTCACTTCTGCTTGGGCCAGTATTAAATTGACTGCTAACTACCCGAGGGGGAGGAGGGCGGGGGGGGAGAGAGAGGCTGAGATTTCTCTAAATGGGGGGTGGGGGGAAGTTTGCACACCCCACCAGTCTCAAACCTCTGGAATTAGCCCAGGTAGAAAACAAGGGGCTTGATCCAAAGCCAGTTTAAATTAATGGGGGAGTGTAGTGTATAGGAAATGGATACTATACCTTTAACAGTTTGTGAAGCCTCAAGTGGCACTTTGTATTTGGTGTTAGTAACCCTGCCTCAGAAGTAGTATATGTAGCTATTTGTTGTATCTAATTAAACACGATTATTTGAACCCCACTGTGCCTATGTCGTTCCTTCATATTATGTTTATTACCCAAAGAGCCAAAAATACAGGTGTCTTTCCATTGGCTTCAATGGGTTGTGGCTAAGGCCCATGGTAAGTACATAGATTGTTGTGAAATATAGTCACAGTGATTATGAAAAGTTATGTTCAAACACAAGCAAACCCAATTACAATGCTGTGTTTAACCTCAAACAGGAACACAACCATTACCGTTCCCCTGCCTCTAGTCTCTGGAACATCCACCTTTACAACAGTTGGAGGGTGAAAAATATTCTCCTGTTGAGGCTTTTAAAGCAAAGGAGCAGGAACCATTACACTGGCTCAGTTTCCCTTCCCATCCATCATGAGGCTGATCCAACTTTCATTGAAGTTACTGGAAAGATTCCCATTGACTTGAAAGGGAGATGGATTGGGGCCCCTGGGCAGAAATCCAATTGCATTCCCATTCAAGCAGTGTTTCTGGTCTCCAGCAGCCTGGAACTTGGAATTCCCAATTCATTTCCAAACCTAGGGGCTCAAGCAAGGGAGTGCAAAGTGCGAGAGTCATGCCAATGTGCCAGCTAGAATCATTGTGCGTGTGAGAGTTAATTATATTAATTTGAGTGCCCTGCTTTAAGAGATTCAACTACAGCAGCAAGCAAGAGAAAGTGAACATAGAAAGTTTTACGTGGGTGATAGGGAGAACTGTGATTATGCCAGGCTGTGAGAAATTTGGGGTTGGCTCGAAATAGTTACATGACATAATCCTCCTGGACCTTTGAAAAGACTGCAAGGACCTGCTAGAACATTTGAAAAATGTATTGGTCGTGTTGCTCCTGGATTTGCAGTGTGTGGCTGTCTGGGCATACTGCTCATTAAGGAGCTATGTGTAACACAAACAACCCCCCCTCCAACAGCATGTTTATCTCGTGGCACAGAATGCCATATGCCCACAGATCAAAGACTGTGGGAACAGATGCTGTTAGCAAAGCAGCAGCTGCACTCAGATCCTGTCCACACCCTTCCTGTTTGCAGTGGCCTACCCTGGGGCTATTATGTTCCCAACAGGGCGATGATTATCCCCCCGCCGTTCCCTCCTTCCCGGCCGCCGCTGCCATTCTCTAGGGAGGGTGTACCAGCACTTGCCTTGCCGCCTGCTTTCAATTGCTCATTGTTTCTTTCGTAAGGTGCAGATAGTGGGCTAGACACTCCTTGGCTGGTGTTCTGATAAGGCTCTAGAAATTGTTCTCATTTATTATACAGAAGCTTGTTGGGAAGAATAAGCCAAAAGGCTAACTAAGTAGGGCTGGTTTTTTACATTTAAAAGGAAGGAGCTCTAGTCTTTCCAGACTTGAAAACCAAAAGGCAGTGGGCCAAATTCGTATCTCCACACTCTAGGTTTACATCAGTGGTAACTCCACAACAATTTATAAATTTACTGCATATGGGCTCCAGTGGAACAGAGGTCAGATTCTGGCCCACTGCATGAAAAAGTCTCTTCTTCTCCATCCCATAATTCAAGATGTTTCTTAAATCATTTATAACATGATTCATTTAAGCACTAGCAAAGGATGTAAGGAATAATCGTACAATGACAGGGAAAGTAACTAATGGAAAGGCTCCCATTGAGTTTAATGGGCATTGGATGCTCTAACAGTATAGCTGGTTGTAAAAAAGGTCCCTTTTCTACCAGCTCTAATAGGTCTCTGTATGAGAGACACCTGGGACCAATTCAAGTTACCAAGGAGAAATGGTCCTGATTCTGCTCTCACTTATATCAGGAAGAATCATGAGTAATGCCACTGAGGTCAATACATGGGTTTACTCTAAGTAAAATCAGTCCTCAAAAATCTGCTATTCAGATTTGCATCATTTTAAGGCAAGGAAAAAGGGTCTTCTTGGCAGGGATGCTTTGGCAGTATCTAGGATAAGACACGAGTTCTACTGGAGGCAGGGAGTTCCCCATCCCTCCTTCAGCTTCAGCACGGTTTACCGTGGAAGAGTCATTGTTTTCTATTTGTTAAGTAGTAATTTGAAAAAGCCATCTCTTACAGCTTGTTTGTATAGTGTGGATGGGGGACACAACAAAACTAACATTGGGTATGATGTACAGGCACAGCTCTCACTGGGACAAAGATGACTAGGCCAAAAAAAGTAACTGATAGGAATCTGTGCCAGATCCTCAGCTGGTCTAACTTGGCTTGGTGGCCCAGGATTTGTTTACTTTCTTATTGTTTCATATATTAATGACTGAGGAGAAAAGAGTGAACAGCCCGGTGGGAAAACCTGTCTGATACACAATTTAGTTTAGTCCAGACTGCGAAAGATTGTAAGGAACTTCAGAGGGATATAACCAAGGTAGATAAATTGTCAACACTGCATCTTCTCTGCCATCATGTTGCCTAACTCCAGCTAATCCACAGAGGCCGGGATAATCTGATCTATTTATAAACAGTGCTGGGTTTCAAATAACTGGGGGCAGGAGGAGGAGAAAACCTCTGTTATTAGAGATAACTCGGTGCAGAAAATTCTGCACAATGGTGTTGTGACCATTAAAAAAGTAAATAAAATTAGTTTGATAAGGAATGGAATAAAAATGGCATATTTTTAGTATGAGTTATGTAAATTAATAATCTGGACAAAGTGGTAAACAGTGAGGTAAACAGTGAGGGGGGAAATTTGCAGAGGATACAAAACTAATCAAGATAGTTAGTCCACAGCGACTGAGAAAAGCTACAAAAGGATCTCTCAAAACTGGATGACTGGGTAACAAAATGACAGATGAAATTCAATGTTGATAAATGCAAAGTAATGCACATAGGAAAACAATCCCAACTATACATATAAAATGATGGCGTCTAAATTAGCTGTTATCACTCATGAAAGATCTTGGAGTCATTGTGGATAGTTCTCGGAAAACATCCATTCAATGTGAGGGGCAGTCAAAAAAGCAAACAGAATGTTGGGCATCATTAAGTAAGAGATAGATAGGACAAAATATATTGCCTCTATATAAATCCATGGTATGCCCACATCTAGAATACTGTGTACAGATGTGGTTGCCTCATCTCAAAAAAATAAAATAAAAAGATATAGTGGGCTTGGAAAAGGGCAACAAAAATGATTAGGGATATGGAACGGCTACCGTATAAGGAGAGTAATAAAACTGGCATTTTTCAGCTTGGAAAAGGAAAGACTATGGGGTGGGGGAGGGGAGATCTGATTGAGGTCTATAAAATCATGACCGGTATGGAGATGGTATTGTATGTCTTCTTGTATATCCCTTTCCTAACTGTTCCTAATATTAGAGGGGTAGCTGTGTTAGTCTGGATCTGTAAAAAGCAACAGAGTCCTGTGGCACCTATAAGACTAACAGCTGTATTGGAGCATAAGCTTTCGTGGGTGAATACTCACTGTGTCAGACGCATGGGTATTCACCCACGGAAGCTTATGCTCCAATACATCTGTTAGTCTTAAAGGTGCCACAGAACTTTCTGTTGCTTGTTCCTAATATTGTTCACTTTTTTGGCTGCCACTGCACATTGAGTCGATGTTTTCAGAGAACTACTCATAAGGACTCCAAGATCTTGTTCTTCATCAGTACCAGCTAAATTAGACCTCTTCAGTTTATATGTATAGTTGGGATTATATTTTCCTAGGTGCATTAATCAACACTGAATTTAATCTGCCATTTTGTTGCCCTAGTCACCCAGGTTTTTGAGAGCCCTTTGTTACTCTTCAGTCAGCTTTGGTCTTAACTATCTTCAGTAATTTAGTATCATCTGCAAACTTTGCCCCCTCACTGTTTACCCCTTTGTCCAGATCATTAATTTACATAACTCATACTGAAAATATTATGCCATTTTTATTCCACTCCTTATATGAAATATTTTATTTACTTTGACAGTCAACACCATTGTGCAGAAAATTCTGCACAGGAGTTGTCTCCAACATGGGTCTCCTCCTCCCCTGTCCCCATTATTTGGAACCCAGCACTATTTATAAATAGATAGCTTTGTAAAGTTTTAGTATAGTTAGTTTCGTCATACAAAGGAAAAAAAGGAGGCCATTCAGTGAAATTGAAGGGCAATCATTTGAAAATAATATTTTTCTCTTTTCAAAATTACCCTATGGCACTCATTGCCACAAGACATCCCTTATTTGGATGACAGCATCCAGAGTTACATTAGATGAAATGTTTTTAAAGGGATAAAGCCATGTTTCAGGACATAATCAACCCTTGAATGATGGGGGGTAGGAGTAACACTTTCATCATGCATTGGTTACTTCCTAATATTCATTATGGAGGTTTCTCCCACCCTGCCAAGCTTTCTTCTAAAGCATCTGGTACTAGCCTACCACCAGAGCCCCCAGTGGTCTGATCTGGTATACCAACCATGTTCTCATGAACCTAACACTATACCTTTCATAATGCATGTTCTAGCCACTCCTCAACAACAAAATTCTAGAGAGAGATTCATTCCTCAGTACAGGAGTTTCAGCTACACTGGCGTCTAGAACATTTAAAAGACCACAGTGAAAGAATTTTCTTCAAAAAAAACAACAACAACAACAACAACAACAACCCTTTCCCTTGCATAATAGCATGAGGAGGAAATTTTCCTGTAAACTATTCTCTATCCTGTGTGTTTTCCCTTGGCTTGTTTGTTTTCTTCCCTAACAGCTTATTTGTTTTCCCACTTGTGTTTCCGCTGTCGCTCATTGGTGAGAGTAAAACGGTCATTTCCCATGTCTCAGTTGTTTCCACTCTCATCATTTTACACTTTAAAAAACTGGTTTTCCTTTTTAATCATAATTGGTGCATGCAAGCCGCAGCTAAATAAGAAAAAAGAGGAAGGCATGTCTGTGTGTTGTGCATGAAAGTCAGTATGAGCACCAACATTCTGAAGCTATGTACTGGAAGTAAACTTGCATGATTATGACTTTTCAGGGGAGGAGGAAGAGGAGCAGGAGGAGGAGAAGACATATGAGGAATCATTTTCAGTGTCAAAATAAAGGAGAATTTAGTTACAGTATAAATCAGAATATTGTGTCCTTTGGTTTACCAGAGATGCAATAATTTTTTAAGACCGGAAGGACCATGATGATCTAGTTTGATCTTCTGCAGCATAAAAGTCATAGAATTTCACCAATATCCGCTCCATAACTTCTGGCTGAGGTAGAACATATAAAGCAAATGTGTTCATGCTTAGTTTAAAATATTAGATCGCATTGAGAAAGCAGGGAAGATTAGAGAACAAAATGGATGCAGCTACTATGAGGTGCAAAATTTAAGAGGGTAATCAAGGTAATTCAGCTGTCCTGCAATGCTCAGACCTCCACTATGTGAAGACTGGAGAGAGAATCTGTGTTTAAAATACAATAGTGGGAGTTTTGGCACAGGTTTCCTGAATGGCCTTGGGCAAGTCACTCCTCATCAGACTTGCCCTGTGCCTCACCAGGATCCTCATCGGTAAAACAGGGATTATTAAGTATCTACTTCACAAGGTTAGTGTGGGGTTTAGTTAATGTTTGTAAATTGGCTTAAGAACCTCAGAAGACCTAAATTGGCATAGCTCCATTGAAAGCAGCTGAATATAAGAACTACTGTCTTATGTATGGACATCAGCACATTGTGGTTACTAGCAGAATAGAAATAATGACAGATTGCTTTCCCTCTCTGTTTATGCAGCATAACATTCTCTGCAGCAATTGTTGCATCAGCCATATTTTGCGTGGCTAGGGCATGGTTTTCCAGTTATTTATTTATATGCATTTTTATAGGCTCAACAATCAGATATCTATAGTAACTGGGACTTCGGAGATTCCATCTGTGGCCCAGTAGATTACAACATGGTTGTTTGTGGAAACATTGTCTTAAAGAAATGTGTCTAAAGACTGAAATCAGGTTCAACCTGAGCTCCTGAAGGAATGAATTCCTGGGTTCTAGGTCCTGCTGTTGACGGTCAAAAGTTCAGATTTCAAATGAAGTGCCCCTGCTGAGTACAGCAAACATGATGGTGAGCAGATAGTGCTGGACACAGTCACTGAGATAAAGGGGTTCTAATCCATTTCAGGCTCTAAAGTGAAGGAACAGCCCTGGGATTTGTTTGATAACTACCACTGATGACAGCGCGCCACTGGTGATGTGTTCATATTATTCATCCTTGGGTAAGAGGTAGGCTGCTCCATGCTGCACCAGCTGGGGCTCCCATGAACTACTGTGGCTTGAACACGTACTTTGCATTAGTGTTTTTTCTGGAGGTGACAAATGCATAAATCACTGTCACCAAGTCTGCCTCGGAGAAGAACGGTGTGGTCATTTGACTAGTGGAAGGTTACAAAAAAACCTAGCTGTCCATTGCTGCTAGTTGGGTATCCTGGAGCAATGAAGAATCAGAGGACCTGCAACTACCTATTCTGACCACTGAAGAAGGGCAGAGATCTTCCATGAAGGCATAAAATCACCTTTTCAGCCAGTCTCAAACTTGTTCCCACTTCTGATCAACATCACTTCCATCTTCACTATGTTTAGTTTAGAGACTGGTCTTCATCCCGACACCAAATCGCTAGGGAGAGTCAGTGAGTCCATTTGCTGAGAAGTAGGCGGTCAGGAATGAGAGGCAGCAGCTGCACCTGCCTAGTCACTAGGCAGGTCAATGAGTACAGCTGGACCATATCAGAACCATCCAAATTGCCTTTGCTAATTGGGTGGCTTGTTCATAACCCAGCAGCTGCAGAGGCTCAGTGGCTGCTCAACACCCACACCGTGGATTCTGGTTCTGATCCCTGCTCTGAGCTCTAGGCATGACTGCCTATAATCCAGTCCCCTGCCGGATGCCAGGAACTGGGTATCTGTATATCAACCTCCCTTGTGGCCTGAGAGAGATGCTAAATAACAGAACAAATAGGTCAGTGCAGAACTCCACAGCTGAGTGACCTCAAGAAAGATTAGGAATGGTCACCCATTGCCACTATCTAGGATGTCTCTAAAAGAGACACAGGGCATCAGTACAAAGTGACTCTGCTTATACCTGCCAGGCTTTATAAGTGGGAAAGCAATACCTCAGCATGGATGTTCGTGAGATTATGTCATCTCCATGTCATGCCATGCCTGCCTAAAGATTGACAGGAATGAATTCAATTATATAAATCACAACACTTCCAATTCGATAATATCAAAATATTTTGAATGATTGAACTGGAAAAAATGGCACAAGTATATGCTTTACCTTATAGATTGTAAGTTACCATAACATACAAATAAGGCCAAACAAGTGCCCAAAAACTCTATACCATGTTTCTTTATATTCTATGGGGGATTAAATTCTGAGTGGCAATAACTCCTTCAGTTTTATATTTTAAGAAATTTCCCTTGTAAATTTACATTGGGCTTAGGATCACAAGGAAATATTAAGATTTTCTAAGAAGCACTGCCAATTGTTTTATAGATAGTGTCTGTATTACCAGAAACTAAGATTCAATTTAGTAATTTAGAACAAATCATCATAGTACTTGTATCACGTGAACTGATGTTAGGTTAGAGCAGAAAACCCAAGACAAAGCAGAAATCTGAAGGAATCTACATTGATGCAAAGTGAAATAAAGAGGATTACAAGTTACAACACTCTGCCTCTGAGGACATAATAGGACTCTCCCGGAACACTCATTCTACTTATCTAGAATCTTGACCTTCTTCTGCACCTTTTGATCAGCATGCCAGGGACTGCCAGAGACTTATCTGTTACAGCAGGAATTTGCCCTGTGCCTCATGCACCCATTTTACTGGCCACTTGCACACTGGATTATGGGACTAACACTTCAACACTCAAGTGGAAACTTGAGAGCAGTTCATGGTCTCTATCACAGGCGAGGTGTAACAGAGTCAAGTGGGAGGTCAAGCAGAACTAACTGGGTGAGGTGCAGCAGACTTCCTGACTCTTGCCAGCTTAATGGAAGCTGATTGCTGTCAGTGGAAAAATGAAACATCCTCAGGCCATTTAGAAATGGCAGAATGATTGTATTTTCCTGACAATCCTTGTGGGAATAAGGACTGTGCTTATATTAAACAGTGTGCTCAATATTTTCTGTATATGCCTCAGGTTAGCACAGTTCTTAGCTAGAGCTAACAGGTCAAAATTCTCTGCAGGTCCCAGCACGCAATGTTCTATCTTGATTCAAATAGTGGCCCAAAACTCAAGACGATGTTGTAGAGTGGATAGTCTGTAGCCCTAATCCACAGAGGGGACTGTGTTGCAATGCTGGATATTGCCATACCTACCTTTTAGACACTTAGGAAAAAAAAATCATTGGAACAGTGGGATTCAAAGCCTAAATTAGGCCCCTAGCCTGCCTGTACAATGAGTGGGAATAGACAGGT
Organism: Gopherus flavomarginatus; assembly: GCF_025201925.1. Taxonomy (NCBI): domain Eukaryota; kingdom Metazoa; phylum Chordata; order Testudines; family Testudinidae; genus Gopherus; species Gopherus flavomarginatus. The sequence goes on along the minus strand of NC_066620.1, from coordinate 120,721,161 downwards.
GCCTACATGCTGGGCAGGGAGCTGCATCCTAAGCCCTTCCCCTGCCATGGAGTTACGCGCCCAAGTCTAGGCTGAAGGAAGGTGCCTACCTCTGCTTGCAATCCACAGCAAGGAACCACACTCCTGGAGTCTGACATCTTAGACACCTACACCGCTCTTGGAAGAAACGGTGGTGCCCTTAAAACTCTTAGCCCAGTGGTTAGGATTCTCCCCACTACGTCCCGAGTATTGAACTGGGGTCTCCCACATTGGAGATGAGCGCTCCAGCCACTTGGCTGTGGGGGTATTCTGATGTGGGACTCCCTTGGTCTCTCCTATTGAAGTTGTTCCACTTTGGATAAATAATTAGAGTCAATGGAGCAAAGGAACCTGGGTCTTCTGCCTCTAGTTGGGTGCCCTAATCAGCAGGCCATAGAATCAGTCACTCTCACTCTTGCTGGCCCATTGGCTGCTCTAGCCGCTATGCTAAAAGTTATAAGTGCGACAGTACTACCACCGCCTCCTGGATTTTGAATGGGGTTCAGTCCAGTGGGCATGGTCAATCACACCTGCTGGATCAGGCCCCATGGGGAAAGCAGCCACAGGAATGCTTATCTTCTGATGGTTTATTGGTCGCACAGGGCTTAGGTGAGAGATAGGTGTCCAGATGCCTAGAGTCAGGCACCAGTGTGCACATCCAGGGGCAGAAACACAGGTTCCTAGGAACGCATACAGCACAAATGAGAGTGCTGAGTAAGTTTAGGCACCTACAAGTTTAGGTGGCAGCCCAGCAAATGGGGGTTGTGGATCACAATGGCCCCTAAATCTTACTTAGGCTCCTACATTTAGGGCCTAAATCCCTTTGTGGAGCTGGGCCCACAGGCTACACTTCTGTGCTGAAGATTCCAGAAAGGGTGTGGTGTCTGATAACAGAGAAAGATGGAGCAGACACTGGGGAGGAAGATTTGTTCCGTTTGTAACTCATTGCTATTTTTTCTAATAAATGGCCAACATTTATGAAGGTCTGTGGTGCCCTATATTGTGATACTCTCAGTCATGGTTTTACACTTAATTAGAAGTAGAGGGTTAATTACAGAGCTGCTTAGAATCCATCCAAGGGGAAATGAAAAAGGGAAACCAGCTCAAAACTATCACTCATTTATTGATCAGTGCACTCCAAGTATGTTTTGTACTGGCAAAGAAGGTGGCAGCCTCAGAAAGACTGACTTGATTGGATTATTGAGTGTATACAGACCTACACAAGATGCTAACAGACAAGGTCCCAACCCTGATCTAACTTGAGCAATCTAACTCAGAAGAAGATACATGGTTAAGATCCAAGAATATGCAGAGGAGACTGTGTGGAAAGAAGCCTTTCCCTGGGGAGAAAGAAAGAGCATAAAGAAAAAGAAAAGTATTGAGGAGCCTGAAGAGTATCATAGGACTTTAAGATCAGAAGGGACCATTATGATCTTCTAGTCTGACCTCCTGCACAACGCAGGCCACAGAATCTCACACACCCACTCCTGTATCAAATCTGCGTCTGAGCCATTGAAGTCCTCAAATCATGGTTTAAAGACTTCAAGGTGCAGAGAATCTTCCAGCAAGTGACCTGTGCCCAAGACTGCAGAGGAATGCGAAAAACCCCCAGGGCTGCTGTCAATCTGCCCTGGAGGAAAATTCCTTCCCAACCCCAAATATGGCCATCAGCTAAACCCTGAGCACGTGGACAAGACTCATCAGCCAGACACCCAGGAAAGAATTCTCTGTAGTAACTCAGATCGCATCCCATCTATCATCCCATCACAGGCCATTGGGCATATTTACTGCTAGTAGTCAAAGACAAATTGATTGCCAAAATTAGGCGATCCCATTATCCCATCCCCTCCATAAATTTATCAAGCTTAGTCTTGAAGCCAGATATGTCTTTTGCCCCCACTACTCTTCTTGGAAGGCTGTTCCAGAACTTCACTCCTCCAATGGTTAGAAACCTCCATCTAATTTCAAGTCTAAACTTCCTGACAGCCAGTTTTTATCCATTTGTTTTTGTGTCCACATTGGTACTGATCTTAAATAATTCCCCTTCCTCCTAGTATTTATTCCTCTGATATATTTATAAAGAGCAATCATCTCCCCCCTCAGCCTTCTTTTGGTTAGGCTAAACAAGCCAAGCTCTTTCGGTCTCCTTTCATATGACAGGTTTTCCATTCCTCGGATCATCCAAGTAGCCCTTCTCTGAACCTGTTCCAGTTTGAATGCATCCTTCTTAAACATGGGAGACCAGAACTGCACACAATATTCCAGATGAGGTCTCACCAGTGCCTTGTATAACTGTACTAACACCTCCTTATCTTTGCTGGAAATACCTCACCTGATGCATCCCATGACCGCATTAGCATTTTTCACAGCCATATCACATTGGCGGCTCATAGTTATCCTGTGATCAACCAATGCTCTGAGGTCCTAGTCATCCTCTGTTACTTCCAACTGATGCCTCCCCAGCAATAGTTCCTGTCATTAATGTCTAAGTGCATGACCTTGCACTTTTCACTATTAAATTTCATCCTATTACTCTTACTCCAGTTTACAAGGTCATCCAGATCTTCCTGTATGATATCACGGTCCTTCTCTGTATTGGCATTGCCTTCCAGCTGTGTGTCATCCACAAACTTTATTAGCACATTTCCACTTTTTGTGCCACGGTCAGTAATAAAAAGATTAAAATAAGATTGGTCCCAAAACCGATCCCTGAGGAACTCCACTAGTAACCTCCCTCTAGCCTAACAATTCACCTTTCAGTACAACCTGTTGTAGTCTCTCCTTTAACCAGTTCCTTAACCACCTTTCAATTTTCATATTGATCCCCATCTTTTCCAATTTAGCTAATAATTTCCCATGTGGAACTATATCAAATGCCTCACTGAATAGAGGTAAATTAGATCCACTGCATTTCCTTTGCCAAAAAAATAAATAAATAAAAATCTGTTACCTCCTCAAAGAAGGAGATCAGGTTGGTTTGGCATGATCTACCTTTTGTAAAACCATGTTGTATTTTGTCCCAATTACCATTGACCTCAGTGTCCTTAACTACTTTCTCCTTCAAAATTTTCTCCAAGACCTTGCATACTACAGATGTCAACCTAACAGGCCTGTAGTTGCCCGGATCACCTTTTTTCCCTCCTTTCTTAAAGATAGGAACTATGTTAGCAATTCTCCAGTCTTAAGGTGCAACCCGAGTTTACAGATTCATTAAAAAATTCTTGCTAATGGGCTTGCAATTTCATGTGCCGGTTCCTTTAATAATCTCAGATGAAGATTATCTGGGCCCCCTGATTTTGTCCCTTTAAGCTGTTCAAGTTTAGCTTCTGCCTCAGATGTGGTAATATTTACCTCCATATCCTCATTCCCATTTGTCATCCTACCATTATCCCTAAGCTCCTCATTAAAGACTGAGGCAAAGTCTGCAACTTTGACTTGAATATTTCCAGGCTTCCTCCACCTTTAGATCCCCAAGTTTCAGTCCAATCCACGTCCCTAACTAATTTCCTTAATTCTTTAAAGTTAGCCCTTTTGAAATTAAAAACCCTAGTCCCAGATCTATTTTTGTTTATCCTTCCATCTAGTTTGAACTGAATTAGCTCATCAACGCTTGAACCAAGGTTGTCCCCTACAACCATTTCTTCTATGAGGTCCTAACTACTCACCAAAACCAAATCTAAAATGGCATCCCCTCTTGTTGGTTCAGCAACTACTTGGTGAAGGAATCCATCAGCTATCGCATCTAGGAAAATCTGAGCCCTATTATTACTAGCACTTGTCCTCCAGTCTATACCTGGGAAGTTAAAGTCTCCCATGATCACACAATTCCCATTAGTAAGAGGCGGAAAGAAATTTTAGAGATTGAACACTCATGGTCCCTCTCCACCATCAACTGTATAAGCACAGCAAACACTTATCAGCTGCTACCTCCCTCCCCCACCCAAAAAACTGTTTTAGAGTACAAAAGTCCAATATTTAATTGCAACTTTTATCACCACTATTTTTACTTACAGTGCACCACTAGTGAGCATAGCACTTTTCAGCCGTGGAAGAAGGTACACCCTGGCTGTGAAGTACTTACAGTCTAAATTAGAGAAAACACAGGGGAAGTGGATATCATACAAAGTAAAGTGATTGGAATTGTTTAAGAGAACAGAGCAGAGGAAAGCGCTCTTCCTTTTAAGAAACTGTGGCTTTTCCTGGGTGAACAAAGCTGTGTCAGCAGCATGTTGGACTCTCAAAGATCCACAATGATCACCCTCCTTCACAAGAGTTTCCTTTCCCCACACTGGCAGACAGACTTGGGAAATCAGAAGCAAGTAGTGGCTAGTCCCCAGTCAGTCAATAGTGAGGCTTTCACTATAGTTATTGTTCAAACTCTGAGTGCTGTTTTCCATATCCTGTTTCAAAAGTTTGACTTTCCCTACTACATCACTATCCTGTACATAGGTTTTGGTTGTTGTGTACCCCTTGGATCAAGTTTTTCTATTATTTGTAATTTACCTGCTTCCAGTTTTTTGGAACTCCGCTTCTCTTTCTCAAGGTTCAGCTGAGACAATTCACTCCTCCCACAGTCCCATCAGGCTTGCTGCTCTTTAGGCTAAAGGATGGCATCTTGAATACATTAGTTAATACTGGTGGGGAGGCCTTTCTAGCATTTAATACTCTTGCCTGATCAAACAATTCTTTACAGTGATTAACTCTTACAGGACTTAAAGGAGGAGAGGGGAGGGCAAAGGCAGAAGGCTGTCTCTCACAGATCACTATCATTGAGGATTTGGTTAGGCTGGTAATTGACACATGGCTTTCTAAATTATAGGGCTTGGAATAAAACAGAAGGATTAAAGCCATGTGTCTGCTTGTGGGTATCACATGCTTTAGGATTACAGTTCCCGTCCTTATGCATGAAAGTCACCGATCTGTTAAGTTTCATCCCCTTTGAAAGATGTAGCAAACTGAAACGTTGGGGGTTCATGAGCAGACCTTTAAAACCATAGGAGCTGGGACTAGGGATGCTGTCATACCCCCTGGCTTGAAATGGTTTCCATTATATACAGAGTTTACAGTTTGGTTCAGTGGCTCTCAGCACCCCTGCTCAAGACATTAAAAATGAGGAACTCCTAGAGACCTGAAAACAGCAATAAAATATGCAGTACAGTCACCTTAAAAAGTCTGATGGTGCCACAGGACCTTGGAAATAGTTTATCATGGAACCCTTAAAAATCTGCCTCTCTTTTTGGATTCATCCAAGAAGCAAGGCCCAGTAGCCTTTTTTAAGTGTTTGATTTCAATTCAAAACAGGGAGGGCACACCATGCTGGAATGGGTGTCCCAAGCTGCTCTTCCCTCCCCACTTCAGAATATTGCCTCTACACAAATGTGCTTTTAAATGGAAGCAAGAGTTTTTACAATGACTTCCAGGACCTGCTCTCAAGAGTGAATTGAAACGGCAGCTAAAGTCTTGCCTCCTTTAAAGACTCATTTGATGAGGACTGGAATATCCCAGAACTGGTGATGACACAACCCTCTTCATGTCTGGGTTCAAATTCAGTCCATTACAAAAATTGGTTTCTCATTCCCACTTCTAAGGAACTTAGTCCTAGGAAACTAGTAACTGAATCACCACCATCTGATGGACAAGTGGCACCATATAGGAAACAGATTAGTGATTTTCATTCAGTTCTTAGTGAATAGATAGTCAAGTTACCACATTTTCAGCCTTATTGATTGCTTTCATCATCTGATGAAAGATTACCCCACTCCTGGAACATTCTTTTGGAAGGACTAATTTTGGAGGTTGTTTGGATCCTGTCTATAGTAGGTTTTGCACAGTGACGTGAGTAGTGCATTATGGTTTGAGTGACCTTATTTTTTGTTAAATTTTTCTGTTTGGTAATGTGGGCAAACATTATACCTGGCCTTTCCTCATTAAGGACATCCATTTATATTGCCTCAGTTCAGCAGATTTAAAGGAGCATTATGTTACACTTTAAGAAGGAAAATATTTAATAATGCATAATCAATATTGTTCAGATTAATAAAAATTATGATACCTGATATGTTGGCTTATGTTTTTTTAAAAAACAATATTAGTTATACTGGTAAAAGCCCTAGTGGGGATGTAGTTATCAGTATAAACTAGTATAGTATAGTATAGTATAGTATAGTATAGTATAGTATAGTATAGTATCAGTATATACTAGTATAGCTTGTTTCACTTCCCAATCTAGAATAAGCACTGCTACACTAGTGTAAGTGACTGCACTCTTACAGGGGGTACAGATAGGGATGGATATAAAAGAACACTATCAGACTTTAAAAGGAGGTAAAAAGCATGTTAATGACATTTGTGGGCAACATTATATTGGGAGGAGTTGTGAACACCAACAACCAACATGGGAGGAAACAGAAAATGGAAGCAAGTAGAAAAACAAGATGCAAGTTTAGATAGAAAAAATTTAAAAGTTAATATATCTTGGGGTTGATGTCCTTCTATGTGACTGCTCCAAGTAGATGTCATGAGGTTCCCAGAACTGAAGGCAAAAGGGAGTGTCAAGGTTTTTTCCCTACTCTGAACTTTAGAGTACAGATGTGGGGGGCCTGCATGGATGCTTCTAAGCTTAATTACTAGCTTAGATCTGGTAACACTGCCACCACCCAAAATTTCAGTGTCTAGGGCACTTGTCCCCCCAAAACTTTCCCCTCCCTGGGTTGCCTTGAGAGGCTTCACCACTTCCCTGGTGAACACAGATCCAAACCCCTTGGATCTTAAAACAAGGAGGAATTAACCATCCCCCTTTCTTCCCCCCCACCAATCCCTGGTGAGTCCAGACCCAATCCCCTTGGATCTTAAAACAAGGCAAAATCAGATTCTTAAAAAAGAAAGCTTTTAATTAAAGAAAGATAGATAAAAATCATCTCTGTAAATCAGGATGGAAAATGCTTTACAGGGTAATCAGATTCCTATAGACCAGAGCGGACCCCCCGCCAGCCTTAGGTTCAAAGTTACAGCAAACAGAGGTAAAAATAATTCCAGCAAAAACAAACATTTACAAGTTGAGAAAACAAACATAAGACTAACATACCTTGCCTGGCTAATTACTTACAAGTTTGAAACATGAGAGACTGATTCAGAAAGATTTGGAGAGCCTGGACTGATGTCCCATCCCTCTCAGTCCCGAGAGCGAACAACGAACCAACAAAAAGCACAAAGACTTCCCTCCACCAAGATTTGAAAGTATCTTGTCCCCCTATTGGTCCTCTGGTCAGGTGTCAGCCAGGTTTACTGAGCTTCTTAACCCTTTACAGGTAAAAGACATTAACCCTTAACTATCTGTTTATGACAGGGAGATATTGACAAATTAGAGAGTTCAGAAAGAAGCAAAAATAAGTACAGGTCTAGAAAGACTGATTAGGAAAGATTAGAATGGTTAATAATATGTAGCTTTTCTAAGTGATAACTACGGGATGTTAATTCTGCCTCAACATATGGGGATGGAGAAGATGACCTCTTGAGGTCCTTTCAAGTCCTATACATCTATGATCCCATTAAACACACACACTTATAAAGAGCAAAACACTAGAAGGGAGAAGTACTGATGGTTATTATGTAGGAGTGTGACAAACAATGACATTAAGACAGGATAAAACAGGGTAAATTTGAGAAAGATCTATTTGATGGCAGAATAATAATTTTCTAAAGGAAATGGTGGACACCCCACTACTTGGGGCAATGAAAACTAGATTGGAGAAAATGGTAGTTAGTGTTCAGTAGCAAAACAACCTCATACTAGCAGGGGGATGCATTAGATCGGGGTCAGCAACCTTTGGCACCCTGGCGGGTCAGGCCAAGCACCCTGGCGGGCCAGGCCAGTTTGTTTACCTGCCGCGTCCGCAGTTTTGACTGATCGCGGCTCCCACTGGCCGCGGTTCACCACTCCAGGCCAATGGGAGCTGTGGGAAGTGGCGCAGGCCAAGGGATGTGCTGGCCGTGGCTTCCCGTAGCCCCCATTAGCCTGGAGCTGCGATAGGACTTCACAGGACTTCCTGAATGACCTTGAGCAAGTCACTTAAAGCCAGATTTAAAGTATTTATGTCCCTAATTCCCACTGAAAATCAATGGGAGTGAGACACTTGTATGCCTTTAAGAATCTGGCCTCAAGTCTCTGCTGTGCTTCAATTCCCCATCTGTAAAAAGGGGTTACTATTATCTCTGTACTTCACAAGGATGTTGTGAATTATTCAGATACAGTGTTGATGGGGGACCTATAAATAGTCTTGGATTTTAATGATTCTGTACTTTTAAAAAAATTGTCTTAAAACAAATTGTTTGTAAAACAGTTCTTCCTTCATGCCGAACACCTGGGAAGACCCAGGTAGGACTCTGCTATCGTTTTCTGCGTTGTCATCAGCACTTGGAAGGGAACGCGGCGTCCTGACCTCAGGGAAGAAATGGATTTTCAAATTTTTGGTTTTAAATTGAAGTATATTTGATTTTTATACCAGCAGTTCTCAGACTGTGGGTTGAGACCCCATTTTTATGGGGGTAGCCAGGGCTGACGTTAGACTTGCTGGGGCCCAAAGCCAAAGCCTGAGCCTCACTGCCCAGGCCGAAGTTGAAGCCTGAGGGCTTCAGTCCTGGGTGGTGGGACTCACAGGTTACAGCCCCCCCGCACACACTTGGGGCTAAAGCCCCAGGGCTTTAGCTTTGGCTCCCCTGCCTGGGGTGGCAGGGCTTGGGAGGGCCCAGGCTTCGGTCCCCTGTCCTGGGCTCATGTAGTATTTTTTCCTTGTCAGAAGAGGGTCATGGTGCAGTTAAGTTTGAGAACCCCTGTTTTACACCTATGCATATGCTAGGTTAATGATTAGCTAGATCTGCTGTTTTGGCAGCATTTAAACAACCTGGAAGGAGAAAATGAATGAGAATACTCTAGAATGATAATGACAGGCTCCCCATAAGAGAGAGAGAGCTTGGGCCTACAATCATTAAACTGTAGGAAGGAGACAGAACTGTGCTGTAAATAAAAGGATCTGCTCAGTTTCTGTATGTCTAGCACATGTTTGAAACTAGACCAATTCTGATCTGTAAGAAACAAAGCAGAGGCAATTTGTTACCTGCTGCTTCTCCAGCAACTGCTTCCTTCTTAGGATGCCTGCCTGAGCTTGCCATTAATTTATTACACCCATCTTTTTGAAGTTGTCCTGTGACAGTGTGAAGAGGCTGTTGCTGCTGGGTTCTCTTTTGCTTTTTTTCCCTCCTCTTGCCAATCTTTTTTCCCCCCACAGTTCTCTCCTTTGGGGACAGATACCCTAATGCTACAAATGACTGCTGAAATAACAGGTGAAAATACACCCAGGAATGAGGAACATGCAACCATATCCATAAAACAGAAAACATCCTCTTTGAATAGGTAGATGATGAAAGGCTGATGTATTGCCATGGACACAAACAAAGCACATCCCCTTTGGGAATGCATGATGTTTGCTTTGTTATAAAGTGTTGACATTTTTTTTAAGGGCATATTTTTTTTTTTAACAGGTAGGCAACCTATTTTTAAATAAACCTTCCGCCTGAGCCAACAGCTGCTTCCAACTTCAGGCATATGATTATGGTCCAAATGGGCCTAGCTGGACTATTACAGAACCTCGCTCGTATTTGATTAGAAATAGTTGACAACTTACTGGCATTCACTGCTACTTCATGAAAGCCAACTAAAACTCTCCTGGAAATGAGTTAATATTGCCTCATCTTCGACAGAAACGTTCTAACTGTGATAACCTCTTAACCTGTCCACTACCAGCTCTGGTTGAGTCAACTGTATGCAACCAGCTTCATCTTCCATTAAAAGGACCCTTTCCATCGGTTAGGGAGGTCATTATGCTTCCAACATGCTGAATACCATGCAGTTAGAGATCCTTCTCTCCATACTTGAAAGGATCCATACAATTCATCAGTTCAGTATCACTGGTGCAGGACAGTGTCTCAAATATAATGGCACTAAAATTCTTATGTGACAATGCAACACTTTATATGGAGAAATTTGGCTACGCAGTTAAAAATAAAAACAATTGAATATCTTCCAGGTTAAAAAAGTCTAATATTGTATATTGCAATTAGATATATTGCCACTGAAGAGGACACACCATTGTTAGAGGAAAGGACAGACTACATATAAAGTGACCCAAGTTTCCCCTCTTAAATTATATATATATATATATATATATATAGTAATGGCTCTGTGGTTTCTTAAGTGACTAAAACCTTGGTGAAAATTTCAGAACAGAAGATGGGCCATAAAGCAAAGATGGAAAAATGCTTACAACTCAGCTGGAACAGAAAAATAGCTAGATGGAGCATTTCAAAGAAGTTCTCTGTAGACCCAGATACATCTAAGTATTAGATTTTGATGAAACATGTGAATCTGATCAATTTGACATTAACATCAATCGAACAGAGATGTCAGAAGTACAGGCTACACTCAAGAAACTGAAAAACACAGTGGCAAGAGCTGATCTAGTGACAGCAAAAACGCTAGCAGCATTTGATACAACCACTTTAATGAAATTGAAAGAACTGTTTAATGAAGTCTGGAGAAAAGAGCCCTGACCAGTAGAAGCAAAGAATCTGTTAAAAGACCCAAGAAGTATGATCTCACTGATTAGTAATCGGAGAGGAGTTTGCTTATAACACAAAGTCGTAGTGCAAGTCTTCAAGGACGATAAGGCCTTTGCATTGCTCTTCACAGTTGAGGATATGAGGGAGAGTCCTGAACCAGAGCCATTCTTTTTAGATGACAAATCTGAGGAACTGTCCCAGATTGAGTTGTCATTAGACGAGGTTTTGCAACAAATTGATTAACTAAACAGCAATAAGTCACCAGGCCCAGATGTTATTCATCCAAGATTTCTGAAGGAACTCAAATGTGAAATTGCAGGACTACTAATTATAGCCTGTAACCTATCATTTAAATCAACTTCTGTACAAAAGACTGGATGATAGCTAATGTGATGCCAATTTTTAAAAAGGGCTCTAGTGGTGACCCTGGCAATTACAGGCCACTAAGCCTGACTTCAGTACTGGGCAAACTGGTTGAAACTATAGTAAAGACAAAAATTGTCAGAAACATAAATGAATATAATTTGTTGGGGAAGAGTCAACATGGTTTTTGCAAAGGGTAATCATGCCTCACCAACCTACTAGTATTCTTTGGAGGTGGGGGGTCAACATGCATATGGACTGGGGAGATCCAGTGGATATAGGGTATTTAGATTTTCAGAAAGCCTTTGACAAGTTCCCTCACCAAAGGCTCTGAAGTAAAGTAAGCTGTCATGGGATAAGAGGAAAGGTTCTCTCATGGATTAGTAACTGGTTAAAAGATAGGAAACAAAGGGTAGGAATAAAATGATCAATCTTCAGAATGGAGAGGGATAAATAGTGGTGTCCCACAAGGGTTTGCACTGGGCCCAGTCTTATTTAACATTCACAAATGATCTGGAAAAAAGGGGTAAGCAGTGAGGCAACAAAATTTGCAGATAACACAAAATACTCAAGATAGTTAAGTCTCAGGCAGACTGAAGTGTTACAAAAGGCTCTTTCAAAACTGGATGACTGGGCAACAAAATGGGAGCTGAAATTCCTTGTTAATAAATGCAAAGTAATACACATTGGAAAACAATCCCAACTACACATATAAAATGATGGGGTCTAAATTAGCTGTTACCATTCAAGAAAGATCTTGGAGTCATTGTGGATAGTTCTTAGAAAACATCAACCCAATGTGCACCGGAAATTAAAAAAAAAAAAAATCAAACAATGTTGAGAATCTTTGAGAAAGGGATAGATAGTATGACAGAAAATATATTGTCTCTATATAAATCCATGGCATGCCCACATCTTGAATACTGCATGCAGATGTGGTCGCCTCATCTCAAAATATATTGGAATTGGAAAAGGTTCAGAAAAATGCAATAAAAATGATTAGGGGGTATGGAACAGCTTCTGTATGAGGAGAGATTGAAAAGACTGGGACTTCTCAACTTGGAAAAGAGATGACTAAACAGGGATATGATAGAGATTTATAAAATCGTGACTGGTGTGGAGAAAGTAAACAAGTGTTATTTACTCCTCATAACACAAGGAGGGGCCACCAAATGAAATTCATAGGCAGCAAGTTTAAAACAAAAACAAAAACGGAAGTTTTTCATACAGTGCACAGACAACCTGTGGAACTTCTTGCCAGAGGATGTTGCGAAGGCCAAGACCACAGCAGCATTCAAAAAACGAACTAGATATATTCATGAAGGATAGCCATTGATGGACCTATTAGCCAGAATGGGTAGGGATGGTGTCCCTAGCTTCTGTTTGCCAGATGCTAGGAATGGGCAACAGGGGGTGGATCACTTGATGATTACCTGTTCTGTTGATTCCCCCTGGGGCACCTGGCATTGCCAGTGTCAGAAGACAGAATACTGGGCTAGAAGGACCTTCAGTCTGACCCAGCATGGCTGTTCTTATATATATTATGTAGTGAAAGAAAGAAAGAGTTGGATTCAGGTCCAAGAGATTCTGTGTAGATCAGATATTCACACTAATGACCAGAATATATAAAATGGCAGCCTCCCACCTCCATCCCATCATCAATTCCATTGACTTTGAAAAAGTTATTAGGCAGCCTGCACCGACATTCATTGTGGAATATTCTTCAGTCCTATGGAACTCCAGCTAAAGCTGTCATCATTAAGGCCATGCAAAGTACTCTGGAAAGATTAACAACCAGAGTAGCTAAAAGGGGACAATGGTGTGAAACATGTCTACAATCTCTGCTGTTTGGCATAGTCATAGACTGGATGATGAAGCAGTGTCTTAGCAAAACAAATACGGGGGTAGCCTGGGTAGATGGCAAATGCCATGAAGATCTAGACTTTGCCAATGATACTGTGCTATTGAGCAACACCCCCAAAAGCCATGAACTAAGACAGATAACTTGGCAAAAACAGCAGGTCCATTTAGGGCTCAAAAAAATCAGTTATGCAAAAAAATAAAAGGAGAAATCCTTGAACTCAAGCAGTACCACCACATTAGAAGTCTGAAACATCAAGGGGCAAGAACAGTTGATCTACCTGGCAGCACCACACCAGCCAATGAAGATCTCAAGAAAAAAAAAGTGACATCAAGGATAGGAAACTCATTCATGGCATTCAGTGGTGGATTTAGAGTTAGTGAGGCCCTGTGCACAGCTTCATTTTTGCCCCCCCACCACCACCTCAGGACCCAGCCAAGGAAAAGAAAAGAACATTCTCTTATTCCCCCTACCTCGCTTTTCACTCTGGGCTGGGGAGCAGGAGGGGTCGGCACTTACCTCGGGCAGCACAGCTCCTGGCAGCGGCTTCTAAGTGGTGGGGGGTGGGCAGACCAGGGGGTCTCTCCATGATGCTGCCCACAGGCACTGTCCCCACAGCTCCCATTGGCTGCAATTCCCAGCCAATGGGAGCTGCGGAGTTGGCACCTGGGGCAGGAGCAATGCACAGAGACAGCTCTTCTCCCCCATGGGCCACAGGGACACGCCAGCCGCTTCTGGGAGCAGCACAGTGGGAGGCAATGCGGGCAGGGAGCCACCTTAGCTGTGCTGCTGCTGGCACATCTGTGTGCCCCTTGGTGGGAGGGGGGGTCGAGGGTCTCATGCGCTGCCTGGGGCGGGGTCAGTGCATGGAGCCGCCCCCTCCCCACAGGGACACACAGAGACGTGCCAGCAGCCGTCGGCTTCTGGAAATGGCATGGGGCCACTGGCCATGGAATGCAGGCAGTCTGCCTGAGCCCTGCTGTGCCCCTGGCAGCGACTCAGGGGCAGGTTGTCAGATGAGATTTGTCCTGCATTTTGGGGGGCCCTGTTATTGGGGGCCCCATGCCACCACACTGTTTCATGGTAAATCCGCCTCTGGCAGCATTTACTAAATGCAACATATGGAAAGCAAGGATATACAGCATCAAAATAAAACAATTTCCAGTTCAAATGTAATATTACTAAACATGTGGCTGCAAAACTGTACATCTCAAACCATTAGACAAAAAACTAGACACCTTTGAAAATAAATACCTATGAAAGATTCTGTGCTTTGGGTGAAAACTAGCAAAGGAGTCTGAGAAATCACCATCCAGCAGCTCATTTCCACCAGAATGAGAAGGAAGCATTGGACATATTTGGGACATGTACTCCAGATGCCAAAAACAGACTCCCCAAGAAGTTGTCAAATGGAAATCAACTGCTATAAGGAAATGAATGTGCCCAAGAGAAGCCTCAAGAACCCCCTTTAGTAGGGAGGGCAGAATAGTTAATCTCAGCACCACAGGGCAGATGGAAGAAACAAATGACAGGGTGGAAACAAGTCTCTTCCATCCCTCTATGAACTAATGTTAGTGTAGGAGAGATGTAATGATTTTTTTTATTATTTTTTTTTTTAGTATCTTCCATTGTGTGAAGGGTGAGTGAGCAATTAAATAGATGGAAGTTGGTGCTCAATTCCCTACCCAGAGTTCTGGAAAATCTGATGAAAATTGACCATATTCACATTACTCTTGTTAGTGCTCTGGTCTAAACAGTGGCAAAAATTCCACAACACTTACTGTACTGTAGAAGGGAAATATGTAAATTAGAGAGTCATCCGAAAATAGTTGTAGTTTACTTGCTGATTAATAGTTATTCCAAGTAGAACTGTGCAAACTATTAAATTCTCAGTTTGCTGGTAATTCTGAAAAACTAAAGATATTTCAGGTCCACCCAAAAATACAATTTTAACGTGAAAGAGAAACACCACATTTAGACGTTGAACATTTTTTAAATGGCCTTTAATTTTTTTTTAAATAAAATGTAAGGAAATTTCTAAACAATGTTTTACATTGAAAAAAACCAAAATATTTAATTTAAAAGACATTGAAACTAAATGCTTTGACTTTCAGAATATTTTTCGATCCCCTGAGCCACATGAACAAGTCAGTGAAACTGACAAATTCACAAAGTATTTGGTGTTGCCAAGTTTGCATTTTTCAATGCAAAAGTAATTGTCTTCCAAGATGCTGCATTCCCTCAAGTTCTGATTACTTCAGTGGCAGTTGAGGTCACTCAATACTTTTATAGGCACGCTCAGCATCTTGCAGGATTAGGCCCAGTGGTGAGCTGGAGCCAGTTCGCACTGGTTTGCACAAACCAGTTGTTAAATTTTGAAGTGGTTTTAGAACCGCTTGTTAACTGGCTTCCCTGGGGCACGCTGTGCTGAGGGAGCCATGTGGGCTGTCTCCTGGCCCTATTGCTGCTGCTCCTCAGACCTCTGGCCCTGGGGCTCCTGCTGCTACCTGGTGGGTCCCCGGCAGCTCTGCTGGGCCTGGCCTGCGTCCTGCTGCTTGGGCTGCTGTCCCCTTGTGAGTACAGCCAGCTCCTGCCGCACCCCCTGCCTCCAGCTAGCCCTGCCCCATGCCCCTGTCTGCAGCCAGCCACACAGCCACTGGTGCCCTGCATTTCCCAGGGCAGTAACCCTGCACACCTGCTTCAATGAGGGGGGCAGGGAGCAGCTGGGACCCACACATGTGCACACCCTAGGGTGACCAGACAGCAAGTTTGAAAAATCGGGACGGGGGTGAGGGGGTAATAGGAGCCTATATAAGAAAGAGACCCAAAAATCAAGACTGTTCCTATAAAATCGGGACATCTGGTCACCCTAGCACACTCCCAGGGAGTGGCAGCGACCCACACATGTGAAACAGAGCTCATTTCTAGTACACATTCATCTTTTTTTTTTTTTTTTTAAAAAGAACTTTAGGTAGGGTTAACATATATCTGTATTTTCCTGATATGTCAGGCTTTTTGGTTCTTAAATCGCCGTCCGGGCGGAATTTTTAAAATTTAAAAATTCCTCCTGGGAAAATATGGACGTATGGCAATCCTATTGATACAAAAAATACATGCTGTGGCACATCCTTTAAATCAGAACTTTTTATAGGGAACCAGTTGTTAAGATTTTAACAGCTCATCACTGATTAGGCCTCAAGAAATGACTCATTGGTGAGGTGTAGCTATTAACGCATATAAGATGGGCTGGGTGGTACGTTCTTTAATGTAATCTTGTATATACACAATAGAATTTAATCGAATTACAGTGGGCCAAATCCTGCCATCCTCATTCAGGCCCTTTTCAGCAAAAACACACAAGTTGTTAACTTATCCATATCTGTCCAGCAATACATTTCAGCTCATGCCCTGCTTTAACACATGCTTAGTTCCATTGAAATCAATAGGTTTTAAACATGCTTAAAGTTGTTCACATGCTTAAGTAATTTGCTGAGTCAGAGATTCAATCCCTACTATTCCAACTGCCATTGATTCATTGGGATTGTACCTGAGGAAGTTCTTCAGGCCAGGTTGTGATCCTGCTCCCTTGCATGGTGGCACAGGCAATGGGGTATAAAGACATTCCCTTACTCCACTAAGCCAGCAGAGACTAACGACCCTTGCCCCATGCTACACCATGGGCATTTGGCAGAGCCTTGGCTCCACCCTGAAAATGCACTGGCTAGTGCAGCTATGCCAGCAGGCTGGGGAGAAAAAAGCGTGGCACACTCGGCATAGACCAGGCACATGGTACTGCCTGCACAGAGCCAGGTGGAGCCCAGAAGACAGATTGTGTCTCACTGACTCAATCTGCCTTCCAGGAGCAGCTCAACAATTCAGTGTCCCCTACTCCTGGCATAGCTACTCTTATACCCTGCATAAGTAATGCAGAATCTGCTGTTCTAAACTCTAGCTTAAAAACACAAAAGTAGTCTCCAATTTTAAACAGGTTTCATGTAGTAGAAAACACACGCTATATGGAAAGTATTTTTTCCTATGATATGTCAGTAGGGGAAGAAAAAACCCACAAATTCTTTCCTGAATAAGAAAACACAATAGAACATTTTTAAACTGGAAAAAAGTAAACTTATAAATTATCATTGGCTTAGTCATTATCAGCTAGAACCCCACAGTCCCCTCAAAGTGAACTACCACTCTTTAGTTTTGCATTGTGAAGAACCCAACAGCATGTTAAAGTTTAAAAAAAGTGGGGGCAAAGCAATGCCAGTGGGCTGAAATTCCTTTAACGGATGTAAAGATCTTGATGACAGTTATTTTCCAGGTCTG